>NW_007259922.1:668809-670999 GCF_000164805.1 Carlito syrichta
GCCACGTAGAAGGCGTAGTAGAGGGTGAAGTACTGGCGAGCAATGGCCGGGCCGCTGGCCTCGATCTGGAAAAGCACGAAGACGCACACGCCGGCCACCAGCGTCAGCAGGCCCAGCAGCGGCCCGAAGATGGCCCCGTGCAGGCGGAAGGGCGGGGGACTGGGGTGGGCTCCTGCGTGGGGTGCCAGGCGGCGCCCCACGTTCTTCCACATGACGAACAGCACGGCGCAGCAGATGAGGCAGTACTCGGTGCTGAAGGGGTAGAGCATCAGGCAGCCCTTCTGGAAGGCCTCGCACACCGTGGCGTTGAGGCACAGACAGGTGTTGGTCTCGTTGCCTGGGCGGGGTGGGCAGGAGGGGACAGGCATTCAGGTGGGCCCTGCCCTGAGAAAGCTGGCTGCACAAATCACCCCCCTCCCTGGAATACGAAGGGGTGAAAGGGACCCAGCTACTCGTTTTACAGACGGGGAAACCGAGGCCCAGACACGGAAATCAGAAATCACAGACTGGTCACTCTCTTACGAAGAGATTCAAGACTTCAGGTGCCAAGCTTACGTAAGCATTTAATCACCATGTCGGCCGGGCACAGGGACTCACGCCTATAACCCCAGCACTTTGGGAGGCTGAGGTGAGAGGATTGCCAGAGCCCACGGGTTTGAGACCAGCCTGGGCAACTTGGTGAGACCTCATTTCTACAATAAATCAAGAAAAATAAGTCGGCCATGGTGGCACATGCCTGTAGTTCCAGCTACTTGGAAGGCTGAGGCAGAAGGATTGCCTGAGCCCAACAGGTTGAGAGGTCGAGGCTGTGGTGGCTGTGAGTGTGCTGCTGTCCTCCAGCCTGGGTGACAGAGTGAGACTCTGACTCAAAAAACAAAACAAAACAAAAACACCATGTCACCTCTCCAAATGACTTCCTGGGCACAAGGGAAAATATGTAACTTTACAGTGACAGATGTGGCTACTAGATCCACTACATCCGAACCTGGTGACAGTCTTAGCAGCACACAGAAATTAAACATCAGTGTCTTGGGATGGGTGCCCTTCTGAGTATCCAGCATCACCTGGGAAATGCCAAAAGTACCTAACCTGAATTTAACCAAGACTTTGGTCCATACTTTCAACTTCCAGGAAAGCAGGGAGATGGAAACGAGGTAAACCCTGCCACTAGGAAGCAACCTGACAAATCTCAACATCATTGGGAAATACACACTTAGCCTTGACCAAATGCACTGCAAGTGTGAACCATCTGTAAAAGACATCACATGGGCTATTGGAGAAGGTAGAAAGTAGATTCAGATAGAAGATGGGATGATGTTAGGGAATGTTGTTAGCAATTATAATAGCACTGTGGTTGTGTAGGGAAATGAATGTATTTTTAAAGAGATGCATACTGAAGTGTTTTGAGATAAAATGCCATGATTTCTGTAATTTAAGTACCTCAGCAAAAAATTAAAATGAATATGGCAAAACGTTACTATTGTGTCTAGGTGATGGGTAGATCTTGTTCTTCTACGCATCCGTAATGCTTGCATTTTTTATAATATCAGTATTCATGGTGTGGACTGGGCATGGTGGCTGATGCCTGTAATCCCAGCACTTTGGGAGGCTGAGGCAGAAGGATCACTTGAGGCCAGGAGTTGGAGATCAGCCCAGGCAACAAAGTGAGACCCCTGTCTCTACAAAAAAAAAAAAAATAGAAAAATTAGCAAGGCATGGTGGTGTGAGCCTGTAGTTCCAGCTACCCAGGAGGTTGAGGCAGGAGGATTGCTGGAGCCCAGGAGTTTGAGGCTGCAGTGAGCCGTGATTTGGCCAGTGTGCTCCAGCGTGGGTGACAAGAGTGAAATCCTGTCTTCAAAAAAAAAGAAAGAAATCTATAATATCACTTGCTAAAAATTCTCTCTTTGCACAGCTTTTCTGAGAAATGTAAACAGACTATACAAAGTGCCCACAGGACATGGGCGTGCCATGCCTGAGGCAGTGGGTATGTGCATGCATGCGTGTGCTGGGAGGGCTTGGCTGTGGGCATGATGGTGATGCCACCTGGGGTGGGGTGGGGTGGGGCTGTGCACACACAGGTGTGGCTGAATCCCACAGAGAGCAAGGCTCCCATGTGGGGTATGGGATGTGGCCTTTTTTTTTTTTTTTTGAATTGGAGTCTCACTCTGTCGCCCAGACTGGAGTGCAGTG
>NW_007259922.1:671182-675145 GCF_000164805.1 Carlito syrichta
GATCCTTCCACCTCAGCCTTCCAGTAGCCGGAATTACAGGCACGCGCTACCACACCCGGATGATTTTTTGATTTATTGTAGAGATGAGGTCTCGCCAAGTTGCCCAGGTGGGTCTCGAACCCGTGGGCTCAGGCATTCCACTCGCCTTGGCCTCCCAAAGTGCTGGGGATTACAGGCTGAGCCACTGAGCTCGGCTGGGATGTAGCTTTTAAGGGGCGAACTATAACAAGGAGCTGGGATATGGGAGACCATCTTGGTAGGTTTTTCTGCCCCAAATCTTCTGTTTCTCTGACACGGCGAGGTACCTACAGTTGCATTAGGAAGACATTCCTTTCAGCCCTGAAAGCTTTTGTGTTTCTTGCAAGTAAAATGCAAATACCATGGGTGGGGTGCATGCCTGAGGGACTTGGTGACTGACTCAGCCAGGATCAGCTGGACACCTGGAGCAGGGTGCAGGCATCGTCTCCCCACTATCGAGGTGGGATGGGAACCCCTGGCAACCTTCAGTTTTCTGTTGAATCATGGTCTGGCCTCTAGAGTTGCTCTAGTGTCTATGAGCTCACTGAGCCTTGCCTGCTTAGGGGAGTAGAGTATGTATGTGCGCGAACGCGTGTGTATTTGGAGGAAGGAAGGCCTGGTCTCTTCTCTGTACCTGAGAACTTTTCCATGAGGGCGCCAAGCTCAGCCTCGATCTCTTGGTGCATGGAGTCATGGGTGACGGCCAGAACCCACATCAGCAGGTCTGTGGCCAGAGTCAGCATCAGGCCACACCTGGAGGAAGTGCCACACCGGGCTCATACATCTTCTCTGGCTCCTGGGGTACCCAGTCCTCACATCCACTGCTGTGGGGCAACCGCTCACACCCAGAGCAAGATCTGTCCTGGTCCTGGGACATCCAGGGAGCCCTAGGAGCCACTTGGAACACATCCCAGACGAATCCACCACCCCAAAGTCCCCTTGTCCAAGAAAGCTGGAAGTGGGGGGGAAGGACAGAAAGCCCAGGAGGTTGGGACAGGGAGATCTTACCTAGTAAAGTTGGTTTGGATCTGAACACAGTCTCTGCAGTGTTTCCAGAGCACCCAGGTCTGAAAGAGACAGGTCCTTGAGCCTAGGGTGGGGGGTAGCAGGACCCCAGTGTGTGTGCCTCGGGCATGTGTATTTACAATTGAAGACACAGGAAAGAAGACTGGGTCGGAATCCTGGCTCCATGGCTTCTTGCTGTGTGGTATTGAGCCAGTGGCAAAACATGTCTGAGCCTTAGCTGCCTCGGCGCTGAAAAGGGGCCAAATGCCCACCCTTTGGGGAGATGCCAACTTGTTGGGGGAGATAAAGAGGACAGTGTAACTGAAGCACTCGACACGGTGCCTGGTGCACAACAGGGAATCAAGGGAGAGACCCAGATGGTCGTTTTTCAGAGGCAGTCTGTGCACCTGGGGCGATGTATGTTACGGTATGTGCCTCTGTGCGTATCACAGCTGTATTTAGAGGCATCTCCGCTTCAGTGGCTGCAGGTACATGTGGATGTGGCCCCTGGAGGTGAGCAGTCATGAGGGGTGTGCAGAGACCCTGAAGACGGTGGGTATTGGACTGTGTCTAGGTATAGGGGTATGTGCGTATGCAGCCTGGGTCGGCAGGGTGTGCCCCAGGGGCATGGGGGTGGGAAAGGCCTGTCACCTGGATGCCGACAAAGATCATCTCGACGACAGGGAAGACAAGCTCGATCTGCGACTTGCAGTGGACGTGGCTCACGTCGTAGCCCACGCGGAACACGTTGAGGCCGATGGTGCAGCTGCCGAATAGCACCAGGGAGCCTGGCCGGGCCGGGGGTGGGGCATTGGCATCCTCCCAAAGCTGGCCCTCCTTGCCCAGCCCTCCCCCTCCACCCAGCACCCCGACACTCACCCCGCACCCAAATGGGCCCAGCGTGGGGGTCCCTGTAGAGCACCGCGTGTGGCCGGCGGGCGGTGCCGGCCGCGTAGTAGAGGAGCCAGAGGAGAGAGAGGGTCTTCAGCGTGGCCAGCAGGATCCACACGTCGCCCAGGGTGATGGCCACCTTGTTGAAGATCATGCTGCAGATGAAGGCCCCACCCAGGAACACCACGTTGAGGGCCAGGAGCCCCGAGAAGAGCTGCCCGGCCTTCTGGGCCTGCCGGTCCCGCCGCAGCAGCAGCGAGAAGTGCCGCACCAGCCAGGACTTCTGCCGCAGTGCAGCGGCCTCTGTCTCCTTGGGCCCCGTGTCCACTCGGTTCTCCTTGTCTGGGGCGGCTTCAGTCTCCTGTGCTTCTGGAGAAGGCATGGGTGGCGCCTTGGCAGCGGCTGGAGATGGAGAAACGGTGGAGCGTTGGCTGCCAGGGTGGCCTGGGTTCAAGTCCACCTCTGTCCCAACTGCTGTGTGATTTAGGGTGAGCTATGCAGCCTCTCTGGTTGGGACACTGGAAATAATAGCAGCAGTCCCATCTACCTTACAGGAGGTTCAAACAGACCAGGAGCTAGGGAAACTCTTTGTGCTGCACATAAACATCAGAGGTTATTTTGACTGGTTTGAGGACAACGCCTTCTACCCACCCCAGCTGGGTCCTCCCACGTCCTGACTCCATGCTTGATTCAATGCGGGATACTTATGTCCGTCAAGGGAGCCAGGGGTATCTACATATGCTTGGTCAGTTTCTAGGACTGTGACTTCACCTCCAAAAGGCAGTTGCGCCCTGCTGGCTTCTGGGAGGAATTTCGTTCCCCAAATCATAAAGGGCAAGTAGGTGTCTTCTCTTATTCTGACTCTTATTCTGATTTATTGGGAAGTGATTGCCTAGAATGTTTTGTGCAGCAGAATCTTGAGACGGAGTCTAGGCTTGGTGGGAAAGAGTGGTGTGACCTGAAATAATACTCTATTGTGGATATATGCGAGTATATGTAAAATGACTTTTTTTTTTTGAGCTGATGTCTTACTCTGTCGCCCAGGTTGGAGTGCCATGGCACACTCACAGCCACTGCAGCCTCGACCTGCTGGGCTCAGGCAATCCTTCCGCCTCAGCCTTCCACATAGCCGGAACTACAGTCGCGCGCTATCACGCCTGGCTAATTTTTTGATTTATTTATTCTAGGGATGAGATCTTGCCAGGTTGCCTGGGCTGAGCTCAAACCCACGGGCTCAGGAAATCCACTCATCTTGGCCTCCCAAAGTGCTGGGATGACAGGCTGACCACCAAACCTGGCCCTTCTATGGTGAGACCTTGTCTCTATAATAAATTAAAAAAAAAGTTAGCCAGGCGTGGTAGCCCATAGTTCCAGCTACTTGGAAGGCTGAGGTGGAAGGATCGCCAGAGCCCAGCAGGTCGACGCTGGGGTGACTGTGAGCATGCCACTGCACTCCAGCCTGGGTGACGGAGTGAGACTCTAACTGAAGATACCTACCAGTTTCATGATAGGAGTTTCACCTAGAAAAGGAATGAGGGCGCTGGGATTGCGAGTGGTAGCCTTTTCTTTAGCTTTAATGTTCTAGTTTATTTTTAACTTAAAATTGTTACTTTTTAGTTGGAGTTTCACTCGGTCACCCAGGCTGGAGTGCAGTGGCACGACTGTGGCTCACTCCAGGCTTGACCTCCAGGGTTTGGGTGATCCTTCCATCTCAGCCTCTCGAGTAGCTGGGACTACAGGTGTGTGCCACCACACCTGCCTAATTGTTGATTTTTTTTTTTTTCTGTAGAGACAAGGTCTTGCCAAGTTGCCCAGGCTGGCCTTGAACTCCTGGGCTCAAGCAATCCTCCTACCTCAGCCACCCAAAGTGCTGGAATTGCAGACATGAGCCACTGCACCTGGATAGTTTGTTTGCTTTTAATAAACATATTACTTATGTAATTAAAATGAATTTTAAAGCACATTAAAGACCTACAGTTAGCTGGGCTCAGTGGCTCAGCCTGTAATCCCGTACCTTTGGGAGGCTGAGGTGAGTGAATTGCCTGAGCC
>NW_007259922.1:675260-678444 GCF_000164805.1 Carlito syrichta
GGGAGCGGCCACTGCACTCCAGTCTGGGTGACAGAGTGAGACTCCAAAAAAAAAAAAAGACTTACAGTAAAAGTTCTGGATTGATTTACAACATATGCTAAGAGCATGGGACAGGCTAGAATCAGCACCACTGCCATGCCCTTGACTTTGATAAAACTGACTTTGATAAAACGACCTCCCCCAACTCCCAGAGGTCCCCCAAATGCCCAGCACAGACTGGGAACACTGTCCTTGACCCTTCCCTGAATGTCTCCTGCCACCCTCTCACCTTCCCTGAGCTTTCACTCGGGCCGACCACTTTGTCACCACTTGCTCGGGCCGTACTTGGGGCCACCCACAGCCGGCAGCTCTAAGTCCCGCATACACTCTCCTTTGGACCCCCCGGTCACTCCTCCTTCCCAGTGGGACTGAGCTGCGGTTGACAGCAGGGGTGGTCCCTGCTTCTGAGTGCCCTCCAGGTGGGAAGCTCCCTCGAGACCCCCTGTCAGCCCAGGCACTCTTCCGTGGTCCTGCCGCTTCGCTTGTGCTCTGGGCTCAGGGATCTCGGTGTGTACCATCCGCATTCCCCTGCTTCCTAATGGTCACCATTTCAGAGTTGCGTCTCCATCCCCACATATCCCAGCAGAGAGCTGGGTGTCTCCCTTGCCTCTGCCCTCAGGCCCACGGTGCTCATTCCAGCTCACACGTTGCTCTTAGATTTTCCCCAGCACCCACAACTACCTTAGTCCAGGGCCCCTTCCTCTCTCTCTCAGACTGATCTGCCTGTCCATAGTGCCTCTCCCCAACCAAGAACCCTGCAAAGATGACCAACTGCACTCAGTGTCAAGTCCAAACTGCCTCGCGTAGCTTGCAGGGCCTTTCAAAATGAAAGGAGACAGTGCATGTTAGGGTGGCCCGGTGCACACAGCACCCAAGGCAGGGGGCTGCCGCGTCTTCTTGGTCGCGCCCTGACTTACCTTTCCAGCATTCCCTTGAGACCCCACTCCCCTCCCCCTGGACCATGCCATCCTGCTGTAGTTCCTAGAATGCCCTGGTCTTTGCTCACATCCTGCCCTTTGCCTACGATGCCCACCCCTCTTACCCCTTGGCTGACTCTAGCTTGTCCTTCCACAGAGATCCCACCTCTTCGGAGTGGTCTTCCCTGAATCCCCACGCAAAAGTTGGACGAAGCACGCCCCATGATGACTGCGGGCAGATCACCCTTCCTGTTCTGTTTCAATCAGCTGAGCTTTGCTCTGTCTTCCCCTCGAGATCCGGAACTTAGGGCGCTTCAGACTTGCTGTCTAGGCAACACCAGAAGACCCTCATCACACTCAGCTCTGAAATGCAGCTTCTCTGGGTCCCATTCTTCCCTGTGCCCCTCCCTGGTTGATCTTTGTGTTGTTTGTTGTTCTCTTCTGGGACAGATGGAGTATTAAGACTTGGGCCTCTTTTCAAGGTTTTACAGATGACTGTCTCCCCTTTCCCAGACCACCATGTCATCCTCGCTCAAGTTCTGCGCTCTGTCTGTCCACCTCCCTTGCCACACTCCAGGCACCTGCCCTCATACCCACCTGGGCCCAGGTAGAGGGCTCCAGGTTTGGTGGTCTCTTGCCTCCTGGGGACCACTCTCCCTTCTGCCCCACCTGTCAGCCCAACCAATGGCTTCCACTCATCCTGACCACCCACCTGGGAAGCCTTCCTCTCGGCCCAAGCATGCTGCCGTCTACTTTGCGGGGCCACTCCCCTCTGTTGTGAGTGGGTGTGCACTGTCTTGTGGGTGTGCCTGGCTCCCCTGAAGGCTGGGGGCTCTTCCAGGGCAGAGACCAGGTACTGCTTCACCCGGATCTCCCAAACCTAGTACAGGTGTGACACTCGCCCAGTGTTTGCCCACTGACTCCGATAACTTCTGGGGAATTTTCAGCACCAGGGCCATGGACAGAGACCCTTCCCACAACTCATTGCATGCTGTGTGGGGGTGGAAGACTTTCCAGATGATCTTTATCTTTCCCTCCTAGGCTTCCCGCCCAGATTGAGCAAGGCTGAGGTTCACAGGGATACCTCCCTGCTCCATTTCTCCCAACACTAACTGCTCCACTCTGCCTTCCCTGAAATCCACCCACGTCCAGCCCCCAGCCCCCAAATGGAAAGCCTAGTAATGATCAAAAGCCCAGATTCTAGCACTTACTACCTCTGTGATCTTGGACAAGCTACTTAGACTCTCAATGTCTTACTGTATAAATGAATATACAGCTATGGAGTAGTTGCTTAGTACAGATTTTTTTTTTTTTGAGTTGGAGTCTCACTCTGCCACCCAGGCTGGAGTGCAGTGGTTCATTCATGGCCACCGCAGCATCAACTTGCTGGGCTCAGGCAATCCCTCCACCTCAGCCTTTCAAGGAGCTGGAACCACAGGTGTGCGCTACCATGCCCAGCAAATTAAAAAAAAAAAAAGTATTGTAAAGACGAGATCTTGCCAAGTTGCCCAGGCTAGTCTTGAACCCCCAGGCTCGGCCATTTTCTCACCTCTGCCTCCCCAAATGCTGGAATTAAAGGTGTGAGCCACTGCCCCCGGCCAAGATTTCTTGAACGAATAAACAAAGGAATTAATGCATAATACCTTCCTCATAGGGGTTTTTATCAGAGTTAAATAATTTAATACTTGTAAGCGCATGGCACACAGAAAGCTGTCTGTGTTAGTTAATTGTGCAACTCCTTCCAGTTCTTCAGAGGCCCTGGAGAGGTGAGAAAGGTAGGGATTTTTGGTGAATTTCAGGGACGGTTTTTGCTCAGACCGCAAGCCTAGAGGGGACACTGGGGGACAAGGTCCCAGGTGTCCCTCGGAGTCCTCGCCCTGGCAGTCTCTGCCGTCCCCATTCCAGGGTCTGACGGCTGTTTGGAGGGAGCCGTCAGAAGATGCGTTTGGCCCACGTCTGGGCACCGTGCGGGGGTGGGCGCGCAGGGGAGCGGGAGGAGGGCTAGGGCAGGGCGCTGGGTTGACAGGGAGTCTGCCGCCCCCTGGCACGCCTCTGGGCGCGACACCACTCCAAGGGAGGGGCTGACACCAAACTGGTTCGTGTGCCGCGTTCAGAGGCCAGTGATGGAAGCGACAGAGCCGTCGGGGCGCGGCGCCAACCCAGCAACGCGGGGCCAGCTCCCGGGGAGGCAGCTGGGCGCGGGCCGGGCCGCCTCGCGATCTCCTTCC
>NW_007259922.1:679386-683196 GCF_000164805.1 Carlito syrichta
GCAGGTCGAGGCTGCGGTGGCCGGGAGCGGCCACTGCCCTCCGGTTTGGGCGACGGAGTGAGACTCCCACTCAAAAAACCAAACCAAACAAAAGATCTCACTGTCCTCTGGTGTCCAGGCTGGAAATGGACCCTCCTTCCCGCACCTCCTGGGGGTCACTTTCTTCTCTACCCCGCCTGGTCCCAGGCCTGGATGTGGCATCGCAGGACTTCCTGGCTCTCCAAGTCACACCTGAACGTGGGACGCAAGAGACTCCGGCAGAGCCTTATTCTGAGAGGCGGGTGGGTGAGGGGGGTAACAAGGCAGCCCCTTGGCGCTCACTCAGCCCCCACTGTGACTTCTGCGACCTCGTTCTGCTGATAGGGTCCTGGCACACTTCCCTCTGAAGTCCCTGTTCTCCAGAGGCTACCGCTGCCACCTTCTCCCCTAAAGTGCCAGCTGCTCCCACCCAGTCCCCGCCAGCCCTTCCCCTTCCCCCCAACTGGCTGGCCACCAGTTCTCCCTCCTCTTCCAGCTGAGGAAGCCCCTTTCCATTCTCTCTGACCCATCTAGCCTTGGCAGCCCCCCTGCCATCCATCTCTTTACCTTTTGTAGGCTCTGGGGAAGCGCCCCAGGGACCCCCAGAGAGGGGTGTAAAGGGAGGGCCAGATGGTGAAGATCCGAGTCCCCCAATTTCCCTTCAACTAGAATTGCACTGCTTTTATTTGTGTTATAAACCTGGGTTCCTGCAATATTTTATTTCAGGGAGAAAATGTTCTGCTGCTTGAAAACAAGTTTGAAAATTATTGTTCTAGCCGGGCTCGGTGGCTCAGCCTGTAATCCCGCGCCTTTGGGAGGCTCAGGTGAGTGGATTGCCTGAGCCCATGGGTTCGAGACCCGCCTGGGCAGCGAGACCTCATCTCTACAATAAATAAAAAAAAATCAGCTGGGCGTGGTAGCGCATGCCTGTAATTCCGGCTACTTGGAAGGCTGAGGCGGAAGGCTCGCCGGAGCCCAGCAGGTCGGCTGGAAGCGGCCACTGCACTCCAGTCTGGGCGACCAAGTGAGACTCCAACTCAAAAAAAAAAAAGAAAAGTATTGTTCTTGGTAGAAAGGCTCTGGTTTGCTGTAACTGTGTGACACTGGGCGAGTCACTTTACGTCTCTGAACCTTCATTGTAAAATGTGGACATTAGACTAGGTCAGTGCTTCTTAAACTTTCTTGTGTTTTGGGACATATGAAAAATATGATTATATGTGTATATCACCCGGAGATAAAGGGAAGAGGAAAGTGGCAGTCTGGGAACCCATCTAGCCACTCCTAGCCACCCAGTTACTCAATTTTAGCTAGTCTGTAACTTAGATTTGGCTCACCCACTGAAAAGCTTGAGACTTGAATATCTTGGCTGGGCCTGGTGGCTCAGTCTGTAATCCCAGCACTTTGGGAGGCTAAGATGAGAGGATTACCTGAGCCTGGGGGTTTGAGACCAGCCTGGGCAACTTGGCGAGACCTCGTCTCTACAGTAAATCACAAAAACTAGCTAGACATGGTGGCATGCATCTGTAGTTCCAGCTACTTGGAAGGATAAGGCAGAAGGATCACCTAAGCCCAGCAAGTCTAGGCTGTGGTGGCTGTGAGCGTGCCACTGCCCTCCAGCCTGGCCGACAAGAGTGAGACTCCAACTCAAAAAAAAAAAGAAGAAAATTTTCAGGGGCCCTTTCAGCTCTGACCCCAGAGGTCCCCTCCTATGACCCTCTCAGATGGGATGATGGGGACAAGAAGTGGGGAGTGGGGGACAAATCACAGGTTTATTGGTTCTCCAGGCCTGGTACAGGAGCTGGGATCAGGGATGGAGTCCAGAGCTGGCAAATCCAGATCTTGCCTGGTCCTAGAAATACTGCCGAGAGAGGTCTTTCTTCCCCAGTGGCCTCATGTCCAGGGTCATGCTGGGATGGGTGGGCATGCTCTCATTGTGATTAAAAACTCATCCTGGAAAAATAACTTTTGTGAAAATCCCACTCTGGGGCCAGCAGGACATGAGCAGAAATATGGCACCAGCTGGGATTCATTCCCAGAGGGAGCTCTGGGAGGGCATGAGCTGAGGCCCCTTTCCCCCCACCATGTCTTTGTCAGAGTGTCAGGCGAGGACGTAGACCTCCAGCAGGCTGGAGACAGCATGCATGCGGTAGAAGATGCCAAAAGGCAGGCAGATGTTGACGATGGCCGCCCAGAGGGAATAGCCATAGAAGTTCACCTCCACTGTGTTGCTGAAGTGTGGGCGGGCCCCGAAGGCGGGCATGATCCACAGCTGTGGGGAGAGAGGGGCGTGTCAGCAGCTGTGGGTCATTTCTGCGGGTTTTTCTGGGCCATGTCTAGATGGGGAGCTCAACCTTCCAGCTTGGTGGCCAGCGAGGGCTGGGTGTCAGCGAGTGCGCATCTCCAGCATCTTGGACAGGGTCTGGCACTCTAAAAAGTTCAGGAAGTGTGCCCAACTGAACTTGCCCTCCCCAGGCTAGGGGGTCTACTTGTGATCACTTCTCCCAGATCTTAGCAGGACCCAAATGCAGGATGGGGGAAAAGGCCACAAGAGGTCCAAGAGATGAGGAAGTACAAACAGCTAATCATCAGCTCTTTCCTGGAGAGTTGTGTGCACAGGGGTGGGGGTGGCGGAATTAGGCCTAGGGTCCAGCTAGAAAGCTACTCCACCCCAGCCCCCTATCAGCTCTGTGCTCCACCCCCACTCCCATCCTGTCCCCTTCTCAGGTCTGGGAGGGGGTTGAAGCTGGATTCCTGCTTGATCTCCAGTCATGAGCGCAGACGGTTCAGTTGTGGATATGAAGCAAAGAACAGAAGCGTCTAGACTAGCCCCACCCTCTGCCCCCAATTAACTGTGTCTTTGGGCACATCGCAGTCCTTATTCTGAGCCTGTTTCTGGTCTATAAAATGAGAAAGATGGAGCTGTTGCTGCTGGAGATGATTCAGGCTCAGATACCTGGAGCCAGAACAGCCTCCCAGAAGGTGGCTCCCAACCTGTGAGCCAGGCCTGTGTGGAAGGCGGGGGCGGGGTGAGGGCCAGGGGCTTGGGTACCTGAGCTGGTCTAAGACACGCTGAGGCTCTGAGCCTTATCACTTCTACTGGTAGGGTCAGAGATTGATAACCACGCTTTTTTTTGGTTTTTTTTTTTAAGTGAAATCGACTCTGTTGAAAGGTTCCTGCATGGGATCATCCCACATCTATGAGGACCATGCTTACACAGGAGGTTACCGTAGGAAGAGCAATATTCATGGTGGGACCTCACAAGCATGCATCTCAGTTAGGGCTGCTGGTGCATCTCCTGTATTTCATGGAGTAGAATTCACTCTGAGGATGTACTCTGTATTGGGATATACCCACATTAAGTATATTTCTGTCTTAGGGATATTTTCTTTTTTTTTAAATTTTTTTTGAGTTGGAGTCTCACTCTATCGCCCAGACTGAAGTGCAGTGGCCGCTCCCGGCCACCGCAGCCTCGACCTGCTGGGCTCCGGTGATCCTTCCGCCTCCGCCTTCCAAGTAGCTGGAACTACAGGCATGCGCTACCACGCCCAGCTAATTTTTGATTTATTGTAGAGATGAGGTCTCACCAAGTTGCCCAGGCGGGTCTTGAACCTGCGGGCTCAGGCAATCCACTCACTTCAGCCTCCCAAAGCGCAGGATTACAGGCTGAGCCACCAAGCCCGGCAACTGGGATATTTTCTATTGAAAGTTATAACCAAGAGGATTGTTTTTTCTTTTTTTGAGTTGGAGTCTCACTCTGTCGCCCAGACTGGAGGGCAGTGGCCGCTCCCGGG
>NW_007259922.1:683333-689834 GCF_000164805.1 Carlito syrichta
CACTCACCTCAGCCTCCCAAAGGCGCGGGATTACAGGCTGAGCCACCGAGCTCGGCTTGAGGATTGTTTTTATATTGAGTGTAACTTCATTAGAAGTTTTCTTTTTTTCTATTTGGGATGTTCGTTCCCACATGAGTCGATGTTTCTATATTCGAAATAATAATAATCTCCTACTGGGGCATTTCTATATTGGATTGCAGTTTCTCTATTGGGGTGCACCTTTAGTACCAGTGTTTCTGCCCTGGGGTGTTTCCATATGGAGGAGTATACATGTTTGTATTGGGTGAAGTCTGTTGCTCCTACTAGTTGCCTTTGCTGAGTCACCGGGAAGGGGGTGGCTGTCATAGATGTCCCCCTTCCCAGCTGGCCTGCCACTGCACTCTGCTAACAGATGGCTCACACTTACGCTGGTCTCTGCTACTTCCTGAGGCGGCTCCAATTATTCTGAGAAGCAGGTGGGTCACAAGTTCCAGGGAGCTGTCACACCTCCCGCCTAGGGGTGAGGACCCTCGCCTTCCCCTTCCACATCAGCTCTCAGCTCCCTCTCACCTCCGCCCAGCCCCCATGCCCGCATTCCCCGGGACCCCTGCAGCTCGGCCTGCTGCCTGGATGCCACAATGCTGGGGTTTCATTCTCTCCGAGTGAGTGCCCTGAGATGCTGTTTGCCCAAGGACTGCAGCCCGCCCTCGCTGAACCTGCTCCCTTCCTAGGGAACCATAAGATTCTTACATGGGTTGGGGGTGAGACAGAGAAGGCTACACGAATACACCTCCAAGAGCATCCTTCCTCGGCCTCCTCTTCCCCTCAGCCCACCCCCATCCCCTCAGCTACTCACGATGACATTGCAGAGCAGGAGAAACAGAGAAATGTCTTTGAGGCACCGGCGTCTCCAGTGGGCCCTGGGGGCCAAGATGACGGCCACTGCTTCCCGAGGGCCTGCTGGGCTGGCGCTAACGAGCCTGGGGGTGGGCGGGCAGGCGGGCAAGGTGTGGAGGGCATCCAGGTTGGCAAAGGTGAGGCCTTGGCAAGGTTCCTTGGGAGGAACATCACGGGGCTCATCCCCGGGTGGTCCCCGGTGGAGGCTCTCGATGACGAACATGTTTTGGAAGGTGTGCTGGGCAATCATGAGCAGGGCGTGGGTGAGGTTGAGTCCCCCCAGCAGGTCCCTGGGTGTGCCCACCACCACGGCTACGATGGAGTAGTAGGAGATGGCATACTGCCCCAGGGCGGCGCCCATCAGTAGGGCCACGTCCAGGGTGCGCGTGGGGTTCTTATGGTGGTCCATGGCTCGGCGGTCAAAGCGGTAGATGACTGAGCCACTGAGGCTGACCAGCGTCATGAGTCCCAGGCAGACAATGTTGAAGCTGTAGTAGATGACCAGGGCCTGCTGGGTGCGGCTCCCATCCCCGCTCACCTGGACCTCGTAGATGATGAAGACAGCCAGCCCCACCACAAGGAGCATCAGGCCCAGGACCGGGCCGGCAAAAAAGGTCTCCCGGAAGAGGCTGACCCGGGCTGGGGTGTGGCCGTGACCGTGGGTGGAGGCCAGGAGTCTGCCCACATTCTTCCACATGACATAGAGCATGGTGGAAGCAAAGAGGCTGTACTCAATGTTGAAGGGGTACAAGTAGAAGTAGCCCTGCTGGAAGATCTGGCAGATGGTCGTGTTGCAGGGGCAGGGGTCGCTTCCGACTGGGCTGCCTGCACGCTCTGCTGTGGAGAGAGGGACACAGGGTTGGACTGCCCTCCTGTCTTCCTAGACACACCTCACCCCTAGCCTGTGACTTTTCTTTTTGAGTTGGAGTCTCACTCTGTCACCCAGACTGGAGTGCAGTGGCCGCTTTCGGCCGCTGCAGCCTCGACCTGCTGGGCTCCTGCGATCCTTCCGCCTCAGCCTTCCAAGTAGCTGGAACTACAGGCGCGTGCTACCACGCCCAGCTAATAGCCTGTGACTTTTGTAAGGGGAAGGTCCTGCCTGCCATGTTGTATCTAAACGCCTTCCCAGGGCCTGGCACATCCGTTCTTTCCACAATTTTTTTTTTTTTGAGTTGGAGTCTCACTCTGTCACCCAGGCTGGAGGGCAGTGGCACGCTCATGGCCACTGCGGCCTCGACCTGCTGGGCTCAGGAGATCCTTCCACCTCAGCCTTCCAAGTAGCTGGAACTATAGGCATGCACCACCATGCCCGGCTAATTTTGTGTTTTATTGTAGAGATGAGGTCTCGCTAAGTTGCCCAGGCTGGTCTCGAACCTGTGGGCTCAGGCAATCCTCTCACCTCGGCCTCCCAGAGTGCTGGGATTATAGGTGTGAGCTACCGTGTCTGGCCCACAGATCTTTCTTGAGCACCTACTTGTGCCAGAGACTGTGGGATACATCTATGCTCACTACAAAACAATCTGAACCACAGAGCTGCTCCCTTCACTCCATCCCATTTCTTTTTTTTTTGAGTTGGAGTCTCACTCTGTCACCCGGACTGGAGTGCAGTGGCCGCTCCCGTCCACCGCAGCCTTGCCTGCTGGGCTCTGGCAATCCTTCCGCCTCAGCCTTCCGAGTAGCCGGAATTACAGGCATGCACCACCACGCCCGGCTGATTTTTTGATTTATTGTAGAGATGAGGTCTCGCTGCCCAGGCGGGTCTCGAACCCGTGGGCTCAGGCAATCCACTCAGCCTCCCCAAGGCGCAGGATGACAGGCTGAGCCACCGAGCCCGGCCATCCCATTTCTTTAATCCCTCTCCACCATGGTTCCCCTGAGATAGAAGGTGGCCCTGTTGGGAACCCCTAAAGTTCAAGCTTCTTCACAGCTCTCCCAGCATCTGACTCAGCCCAGAAAGCCCAGACTCTTCCATGCTGCTGCCCCTAAGTCTCCACCTGTGAGGTCTCCTGTCACTTTGGTTTGCACCACGCCAAAAGGAACTTCGACTGGAATCCAGTGTGCTTTGTAGTATACTCTGGGCCTTGACAAACATCTTTTTTCGTCCTTAGAACAATCCCAACTGGTTTGCAGATGAACAGACTGAGAGGTCACGTGACTTGCAACGGCCAACCCAAAGCAAATCGCCTGACTTCCCACCCCATGGCAGGTGCCTCTCCAGTGACCGTTTCCCCAGCTCCATGGCCTACCATGTTAAGTCCCCAGGTTGGTTTTAAGCATCTTCAGGAGTCCTCTTTGTGTAAGGTGGCCCTTTATCAGTTCTGCCAGGCTGGAGTATCCCTGAGGGCTGGGGCCGTGCTTTCCATTCCCGAACCCTTCCATGCTGGGTGTGCATGTGTGTCTTAGTCACCTCATCTGTTCCTGGCTAGTGGGAGGACCCTATTGAAATCCAGAGAACTGGGACCCGGGACTGTGGCCTCCATTCTTTCTTAGCATATTGGTTAAAAGCAAAGAAGGATATGAATACTAGTGCTTCGATTCTAAACTCTGTGACCTCGGGCAAGCTGCTTAAGCTCTCTGTGCCTTAGTTTCTGCATCTGTAAAATGGGAATGTTAATAGTATCCATCTCACAGGGAAACTGTGAGGGTTAAAAAGAGCATTTAAGGCCAGGCACATTGGCTCAGGCCTATAATCCCAGCACTTTGGGACACCAAGGCGAGAGAATTGCCTGAGCCCAGGGGTTCAAGACCAGCCTGGGCAACGTGGTGAGACCTTGTCTCTACAATAAATAAAAAAATTAGCCAGGCATGGTACCGTGCATCTGTAATTCTGGCTACTTTGAAGTCTGAGGTGGAAGGATTGCCTGAGCTTAGCAGTTCGAGGCTGTGGTGGCTGTGAGTGTGCCACTGCCTCCAGCCTGGCCGATAGAATGAGACTCCAACTTAAAAAAAAAAAAAGAGTATTAGCGGGGTGTGGTAGCGTGCACCTGTGGTTCCAGCTACTTGGAAGGCTGAGGCGGAAGGATCACCGGAGCCCAGCAAGTCGAGGCTGCGGTGGCTGGGAGTGGCCACTGCACTCCAGTCTGGGAGACAGAGTGATACTCCAACTCAAAAAAAAAAAAAAAAAAAAAGCCAGACTCGGTGACTTAGCCTGTAATCCCACACCTTGGAAGGCTGAGGTGAATGGATTACCTGAGCCCGTGGGTTCGAGACCCACCTGGGCAACTTGGCGAGACCTCATCTCTACAATAAATAAAAAACTAGCCGGGCGTGGTCACGTGCACCTGCAGTTCCAGCTCCTTGGAAGGCTGAGGCGGAAGGATCACCGGAGCCCAACAGGCTGAGGCTGCGGTGGCTGGGAGCGGCCCCTGCACTCCAGTCTGGGCGACAGAGTGAGACTCCAACTCAAAAAAAAAGAGTATTTAAGACACTCAGTGCCTGACATATACAGGTCAGTAAGTTGTCACTATTGTCATCATGATGTGATGATTCTTTTTCACCTTCTCCTCCTCCCGGGTCTGCCATTGATCCCACACTTGCACCATAGAACCCTCTGCCTCGCGTCCCCTTTCCCCAGCTTGATCACCCTCGCCCTTTCTTCCTGTGTCTGGGTCCCTTCTTGGTGGGATGGAGGTTAGACAGTGGGGTCAAGCTGAAAACTGAGAAGATGCTCTCCCATGCTCTCCTTCCGGGGCACCTGCACCCATATTCCAGAGGTGGAGCCTGGAGCAGAGAGAGGCCCGTGACTTTTACCTTTGCCTCCATGGTCTCACAAGGGCCCTGGTGACTGATGTTACAAATCCACAAAGCACCCAGCCCAAGGCTTGGCAGCCACAGGGCAGGGTGAAGAAGAAACTCACGGTCAGGGGCAAGGCGGGTGTGGCTGGTGTTGCTGTGAGAACCGCTGTAAGACTGGGCCTGGTGCACGGACTCATCCACCACGGCTGCCATCCAGATGGCCAGGTTGGTGGCGAGTGTGAACATGAGACCACACCTGTTGGGGGGCAAAGGAGCCAGTGAGTCTTTGGCTCATTGTGGGTCCCTGGCGAGGTGGAGGGTTGGGGAGTGATACTGAGAGATGGTGCTGAGAAACGAGAAAGCAGCCAGGCCCTGTGCTCACAGGGTAGCTGAGTGTGGAAGGAACACTGAGCCTGGCTGGGATGTCACCCAAGAGAGGGCCAGGGGGTGACCAGGGGAAAGGGTACAGCACAGGGTTGTGGGAGTCTGGTTGACAAAGCAAGGGAACCTTGGCTGAAACCCGGCCAGGGAGCAGAAAGAGGACCCATGCCCCAGGTTGGAGAGCCCTCATCTCTCATGCAAGCTGGGCACTGACACCCTGGGCAGAGTGTTCTCACCGGGTCAGATCCAGGTGGACGTGGATACAATCTTTAGCGGAGACCCAAAGAAAGTAAGTCTGTGTTGAGAGAGAATGTGGTGGTCACTTACTTCATATATGGGCCAAACTCCAGAGTCTCCATGTCCAAGCCCAGTGTTCTCTCCAGCCTAAAGCCCTTATATACCAAGTTATCAAGTTCATTTTCATTTTACAGAAAGAGACAGGGAGAATGCCTCTTCTATTCTATGACACAGCTACATAAAATAGTGGCTCTCTGTTTTTTAAAGGTTTGCAAATGCCACCTATAAAACTCTCTGGTCTTGGTGGGTTTTTTCCCTGTGGGGTGGGGCCAAGTAGATTTTTGACTACCTAGTTATTTATTCCTGGGGGCAAGACCAGCTTCAGGCTAAGTCTTGCTCACGGTAGAAAGATTTTCTGGTAGTTCCTCGCCTCCCTTTGACAACATTCTCTGCTCGTCCTCTTCCCTTGTCATCCTGTAAGGCCTTACTCTACTACTTCCTACTTCCTGAACAAATACAGCACATGGGGACCAAGGCTGAAGACCAAGCCAGTCATGACCACAGCAGGACCCTGGGCTGACACTGATGCCCTCTGTGGGCACCCAAGGGCAGACCAGGTCCTAAAAGACAAGGCCAGCTGTCACAACTCTCACCTCCTAGGTGTTAACCATTGTCAACTGCTTAGGTTGAAATAAAATTGCAGAGCTCTAAGTAGGAGTTCACATTTGGATATTAATTCATTAAGATGTGTTTCCACATTTATGGACTCATGTGGTCCTCTCTGCAGTCCCATCCTCAGTTTACTTAATTGTTCAGGGTAGGAGAGGGGAGAGGGCGTAAGCTCAGGTCTCTGACCCCTCACCAAGTGCTGGCTCCTTCCCGGCACTCCTCCCACCCACCTGGAGGATGACAAACACAGCCTGGATGAGGGGGTGCAGGATCTTGATGGCTGACTGGCATTCAAAGAAACTGGAGTAGTAGCCGGTCTTGAAGACATCCATGATGAGAGTGCAGATCCCAAACAGCACCAGCCCACCTGGGGACCAGGGGCAGGCAAAGGATCAGAGAGGCAGGAGGGAGGGCTTGGAGAGCTGAGGACAGGACCTGAGGATGGGGTGCTAGCTGGGTGGGTAGATGGTGGATAGGTGGATGGATGGATGGATGGATGGATGGGTAGATGGGTGAATGAGTGGATGGGTGGGCGAGTGGGTGGATGGATGGATGGGTGAGTGGGTGGGTGGCTGCAGGGTTGGAAGGACCAATGAGGAGGGT
>NW_007259922.1:690469-691092 GCF_000164805.1 Carlito syrichta
TCTCCCACACCTCGCGGGGGCCCGCCCGCGGCGCCGGCGCGCGCTCCTGGGGGCCACGGGCCAGCTCCTCGGACATGGCAGGGGCGACTGGGGAGGCCGGGGGGCTCACTGTGGGGGAGGAGCGGACAGGACCCCAGGTCGACCCCGGCGGCTCTCCTTGCCCCCTCGTATCCCTAGATTTGGGGACCAGGCAGCTCCCGACCCGGAGCGAGGGGGTGGCCACGGGTGCCGGAGGGAGCGCGGGGCAAGGGGAAGAGAAAAGCCAGGCCGGCCTCTCTACCCCCGACGGGAAGGCGAGGAGAAGCGGCGGCGCCCGGTCGGACCCTGTCCAAGCTCCCTCCTCCCAAATCCGACGGCCCTCGGGCTCAGGCCACCCACCTGACTGGGCCGCGAGCCCGCGCTGAGCCGGGGGTCAGGGGGCGGCGAGCGTCTCCTCTCGGCCACGCCGGGCTGGACGGGCGCTTTATACCCAGGCGGGCCGGGTGATTTACAGCCGCGGGAATTCGGCTCCATAAACCTCTCAGTCCCGCTCACACGACCCATCTTTTCTCCGGGCTGGGTTTAGGGAAGAGCGCGCGGGAGCCAGATAAGGCGAGAGATTTACATCTGCCCGCGAAAGGCGC
>NW_007259922.1:691327-691779 GCF_000164805.1 Carlito syrichta
CCGCTGTCCCGGGGTTCGGGACCAGCCCTCAGCCGTCCCTCTTCAGCCCTTGGCTCGGTCCTCTGACGGATGGAGAAGCCGGGAGCCACAGTGCCGGGTCTCTCGTGAGAGCGGGCCTCGACCTGTCACCAGGCGGGGCCTCACGGGCAGGGCGCCGGGGTGGGCTTTTTGGGAGAGAGGGCAGCGTCGCAAGCGGTCACCGCTGTGCGCCGGGGCGCAGGGTGTTTAGGACCCAGGGGAAGCCCGGGGGCGGCTCTCTGGGCCGCGGGAGGCCCCCCGGCCCCCCCACGCCGCTTGAGCGGCTCGAATGTCCCGGCAGTCTGGTCGCTGCGCTGGCGCCCCGCACCCTCTGTCTGCGGCAGCAGGGGCTGGCGGCCCTGGCCCCTGCCTGGGCCCCCTCCCCCAACCTCATGCCTCAGTCCTAACCCGCCGCCCTCCCCTGCGGGGGGCAT
>NW_007259922.1:691812-705660 GCF_000164805.1 Carlito syrichta
TCCACGTCGGGCGCCATGAACGATCAGTACCACCGGGCGGCCAGGGATGGCTACCTGGAGCTCCTCAAGGAGGCCACCCGGAAGGAGCTGAACGCCCCCGACGAGGACGGCATGACCCCCACGCTCTGGGCTGCCTACCACGGCAACTTGGAGTCGCTGCGCCTCATCGTGAGCCGCGGGTGAGTACCTAACCCTCCACCCGGGTGGGCCCAGGAGCGCGGAGGCCTCCCAGCGGCCCAGACTCCATGGCCTCTTTTACCCCCACCCCCGGCTGCTTCCTTCCCCTGCAGAGAGACCCTAAGGTGGAACCTTGGGGCCTGACGCTCTTGGGCCAGACACGTGGAGGAGCACACAAGCTGAGGCACGTGACACTTGTGACCTGGATGTGGGGCCCGGAGGGGGCAAGTGGATTTGAGGGTCCATGATGTGGGGCGAGGGGTGCTGCAGGCAGAGGGGACAGGGAGGAAGGTGGGAGAGATGCCCTGGGTGGGAGCCATTTGGAAGCCATAGTGAGGGGCGTCGTCAGAACCAGAGAGAAGGGCTCAGGGGCCAGCGGTGGGGGCTTGGACAGGAGGGGTCATCGCCAGCCCGCTCCCTAGCCTCAGGCCCAGAGGGCTCTCCCGGTCAGCACCCACACCTCCCGGCAGGCTGGATGTCACACAGCTTTCTCCCTCACCCTCCTCATCGCTGGGATTTACGGGCACTGTCTACAGTGCCCAATGTCACGGGTCAGCCACCCCATTAACTCTGTGCCCCTTCCCCCCTGCAGGGCACAACTAAGCAAAGGAGATGCTATGCTGTGCTTGCCTTTGAAGGGGCTTCTCTCCCCTCACCGCCCTTTGGAGTAGTTCTTGTGGGGAAGGGTGGGCATAGAATCCAGGTGTCAGGGCCAGGACGGAGGACTGCTTCCCCCAGCAGTTGAGGGGGAAGGTCACAGTTGAGGAATGCTGGGGCCTAAGGCCACTGAAGCTGGTTCCCTGGGGCCAAGTTCCACTACTGGGAACAACTGCCCCACACCCAACAGGTTTACAAAGAGAGGTCAGACTGGGCTGAAAATCCGGTGGCCTCGGCAGGACAAGGGGTGGAATGGATGCCCAGGAGGGTTCACATGAAGTCTCGGGCCCCAGGAGAGAAGGGCAGGGGCTGAGCTGGCCCTGGTACTAGGCTCGATTGCGTGGTGGGTGGGGAAGCCCCTCTCAGTGGCTGCTCCTTGAGCCCAGCAGCTCGAGGACTAGGTTGCTGACCCGTGTTCCAAGAGGCCAAGACTGACTGGCCCCTCCCCAAGAGGGTACATAGTGTACACTGTCCCCTGCCACCCTTTCAGAGAGACTCATGGGAGGAAGGAAGCGGGTTCTCTCTTAGTACACCAACACCCCCCTCCCCCACCCAACTGCCACAGAGGCCGGGATTGATGTGGACCAGATGCCAAGCAGCCCCTCCCTGCTTTGCCCTGTAGGACTTGGTGACCAGCAGGCGAGGGGTGGGCGGGGAGCTGTGGAGACAAGGGAGTGATTCTTCCCCCAGCCCTGGGGGGGTGGCCTCGTGACCTCATTAGCGTGGGACAGGGGCGCTGAGCTGGGCCCTTGAGGACAGAGAGCCCTGGAGGAGCCAGCGGGAGCCTGCCCTGCAAGACACAGTCTGTCTGGTGTGTGGAGGGTTTCCAGGGGGCTGCAGGGACCCCTGGGCAGGCCCAAGCCAGCCAACCCCACGGCACTTCCAAAGGTGGGCAGCCTGGGGCAGGGAGGGCCGCCAGGCACAGGCACTGACTTCCCTCCTCCTCGCCTCCGGTCCTGGCTGCCCCCACACTCCCCTCCTGGCCCAGGCCAAGGCCCGACACCTGCTCTCACACTCGGGCTTGCCAGGCCTGGCCCTGCTCCCTGCAGACATGGCCGTGCCCGCCGACACGCAGGCTCACATCTCACACACACTCACTCACCCAGGACCCGTGCCCAGCGCACAGCACACTCTTGTCCTCTTTTCCGGTCACTCCACAACACGCAGCCACACTCACCACCACGCCTGCCTAGAGACCCAGACTCGGCCCTGGCCCACCACCTCTCTGGGCCAGCTCCCCGCTGGGCCCCATGAATAATTCACTCCTTTCTCTCTGGGCATCAAATATTTATCCCCTGAGATTCCCAGCCTTCAGTTATCTTGGGGGAGGCCCCGCCCTGGCCCCGCCTTCCCTGTCGCCCCACCCCCTGCGTGCCTGTGGCCATTTTCCCCCTGGCCCACTCCAGGTCCCTTTGGTGGCTCAGCAGCCAGAGAGGTCTCAGGCCCAAGAGTTCCTTGGGGCCCTGCCGTGCTCCAACAAGGCTGGGGGCATGCCCCTTCCAGCCTCCTCTGCTTCTGCCACCTCCAGCCTGTTCCAGCCAGGGCTCATGGTCCCTCCCCACATGCTCTCCCCGCAGGGGTGACCCGGACAAGTGTGACATTTGGGGCAATACACCCCTGCACCTGGCAGCTTCCAATGGCCACCTGCACTGCCTGTCCTTCCTGGTGTCCTTCGGGGCCAACATCTGGTGCCTGGACAACGACTACCACACGCCACTGGACATGGCCGCCATGAAGGGCCACATGGAGTGCGTGCGCTACTTGGACTCCATCGCGGCCAAGCAGAGCAGCCTCAACCCCAAGCTGGTGGGCAAACTCAAGGACAAGGCGTTCCGCGAGGCCGAGCGCCGCATCCGCGAGTGCGCCAAGCTGCAGCGCAAACACCACGAGCGCATGGAGCGGCGCTACCGCCGCGAGCTGGCCGAGCGCTCCGACACTCTCAGCTTCTCCAGCCTCACGTCCAGCACCCTGAGCCGCCGGCTGCAGCACCTGGCGCTGGGCAGCCACCTGCCCTACTCGCAGGCCACGCTGCACGGCACCGCCCGGGGCAAGACCAAGATCCAGAAGAAGCTGGAGCGGCGCAAGCAGGGCGGCGAGGGCACCTTCAAGGTCTCCGAGGACGGCCGCAAGAGCGTCCGCTCGCTCTCGGGCCTGCAGCTGGGCAGCGACGTGATGTTCGTGCGCCCAGGCACCTACGCCAACCCCAAGGAGTGGGGCCGTGCCCCGCTCCGGGACATGTTCCTCTCGGATGAGGACAGCATCTCCCGTGCCACGCTGGCGGCCGAGCCTGCCCACTCGGAGGTCAGCACCGACTCAGGCCACGACTCCCTGTTTACCCGCCCCGGCCTGGGCACCATGGTGTTCCGCAGGAACTACCTGAGCAGTGGGCTGCACGGGCTGGGCCGCGAGGACGGGGGGCTGGATGGGGCGGGCATGCCGCGGGGTCGGCTGCAGAGCTCCCCCAGCCTGGACGATGACAGCCTGGGCAGTGCCAACAGCCTGCAGGACCGCAGCTGCGGGGAGGAGCTGCCCTGGGACGAGCTGGACTTGGGCTTGGACGAGGACCTGGAGCCCGAGACGAGTCCGCTGGAGACCTTCCTGGCCTCCCTGCACATGGAGGACTTTGCCGCCCTCCTGCGGCAGGAAAAGATCGACCTTGAGGCCCTGATGCTGTGCTCTGACCTCGACCTCCGCAGCATCAGCGTCCCCCTGGGGCCCCGTAAGAAGATCATGGGGGCCGTGCGGAGGCGGAGGCAGGCGCTGGAGCGCCCGCCCGCCCTGGAGGACACAGAGCTGTGAGTGTCCAGCCCACGGGGACGGGGGCAGGGGGCTGGAAGGCTCCTGGGAGGAGGGGGGCAGAATCTGCCTATTCAGGAGCGGGAGGGGGAATAATGCCTCACTCCTAAAATCCAAGCCACCGTCAATGACAAGAGGCCCCGCTGCTTTATGTATCACCTGTCCAGAAGAAGGAGCTGCCAGTTGAATGATGACTAGAGGCCTTCTTATCACAGCTAATGTAAAATGAGCCTCGATTTTGGAGACTTCAGAATAGGGGAAAATGGGCTTCTTAGTGTTGATGAGATACAGTGGCCACAGTCGTCAAGCTAGGAAGGTTTTGAACCTCCTGCCTAGGGCGCTGGGCTGTGCCCTTGGACAAGTTCTCCTGCTTCATCCTCCTGAACTCCTGTAGGTAGTGGACCACGTCATGTCATTTCCCAGCCGACGTGCAAGTGAAGGCTCAGAGGTTTAAAGTAGCTTGTCCCCGGGCCTTGGTGCTGCTTGGTGTGGAGCTGGGCTTGTTCCCTGGTCTGCAGCTCTGCAGCCTGGGGTCAAGGTGACTCCGGTGGGCTGGAGGCCCTCAGAGGGCCTCTCAATGGTCTACGCCCTCAAGGCAAGTGTTTACCTGCTGCCGCTCTACCCCGTGGCCAGAAACACGAGCTGGTGCCAGCAGCAGCCTTGGAGGCCTGTTCCCCAAACCGTCACGGTTGCCCAGTGCTGCCCCCACACTGGTCATGCTGTTGGCTAGTCCCTGCCCCGGCCCCGCATGCCCATGGCATCCCACAAGCCCAGCAAACACGGCACCCCCCCCCATTTAGATATCTCTGGTCTTTATGTCGAGTGGTTGGGGCAGGGATGGGTGTGGGGAGGCAGTCTGGATTAGAGTTTGAAGAACAGGGAGTCACCCTTAGGCTGGTGTCCCCTATCCTTGGCCTTCAGCCTGTCCAGAGAGGGGGTGACTAAGTCATCCAAATGGCTGGTTCTGGTTGAAAATGATGTCCCCGAAGGCCTTCATCCGAGTTCTGTTTCTTTCTGTCTCTTCCTCCACAGATAACTGGGGGTTCCTCTCCCCACACCAAAACAAATTGCAAGTTGCCACAACCCATGGTGGGGCCACAAGGTCCTCACAGTTGCCAGCCCCGTTCCCCAGGAGCAAGGACCATATGGGTCAACTTTGAAAGCCTGTCCCCACCCCAAAGCAGAGGGTGTGGCCTGGAGGCACAAGAGGGACAAGCAGAGGAACAAGAGAACGTCCCGGAACATCAGTTCTGAGGGTCCCAAAGGCCCTGAGCCGCCTCCGTCTAAGCAGCCCTCAAGGACGTGTGGATCTGTGGAAGGCCAGCCCCAGAGAGAGGGCAGGGGCATCGGAGCTGGGTGGCAGTGGGGGAGGGGGAGGGCAGGAGGGCACGGCCTGCTCCAGGCACCATCGTCTCTCCTGTCCCTCCTCCAAGGGTCCTGTTCTCTCAGCTCAGGCTGGAGACATGCTCACTTCCTGCATTGTTGTGAAGGAAAGCGTTTGGGCTGTCTCCTCTCCCTCCACACACCCAGAGGGGAGATCCCCAGCCAGACTCTTCAGCCAAATGCCCTTTCAGTCCCCACACCAGCCCAAGTATGGCCAGCTCCCTTCTCCTTCACCCACCGGCCAAGGGCCAGAGCTGAAGAGCCAGGCTGGGGTGGGGTGGGGGTGACCGACTCTCTTCCTGGTTCCCCCTGTGGCAAAACCCAGCCTGTCTTCCTCTGGCCTCCCCATCCTTCGTTGTGCAGCCTGCCCCCCCCAGGGACCCCAGAGGACCAGGGCGCCAGGGGCACGGTGCTAGACCAACAGGCTCCCAGACCTGGCGGCACACCCTGGGCCAGAGAAAGGCACCTACCAACTGTCTCAGGGTGTCCCAGGCCGAGATGGGCATAGACTGGGCATGGCTGGGTGCCGGGCCTAGTGTGGGCCAGTCCTGTGAAGTGGACAATGAGGATGTGAATGATGTAAACTTCGATGGTCCCCAGGTCCCCAGGGCTGTGTGTGTGTGCACGTGTGTATGCGATGAGGTTTGGTTGGTGAGTTTCCCTCGAGGCCTGGAAGGAACTGGGCTGCTGCGTGATTCTGCATGGATCATGGGCGAGCGGGAGCCCACCAGTGTCCCAGCTCTGCGATGGTGATGACACCAGCAGAAAGGCCAGCCCAGAGGGTGCTCAGACGTGTGTCCTCAGAGCTCTCCAGCCAGCCCGACCAAGGTCATGGATGCGGGAGAGTCCCTCAGGAGCCGGCACACACGTGTGTGCACGTTCGTGCGCCATGCAGATATGCCCTTCCTCCTCCAGCTGTGGGTCCTCCACCCCTGACCTCAGCTTGGGAAGCAGCCCCTGCTGGGAGCATGGCCACAGCCCCTAGTTCCTCCCTGGGCCCCCTGACTGGGGCAGGGTAGAAAGGCCCTAAAGTCCTCTCTCTCATCTGTCTGTGTGGGGGCGCCCCTCCACACGCATGCTCAGAGCTGGGGCCCTGTCCCACGGCAGGACACTGAGGGCTTGGCTGCCTTCCCCTGCCACCCAGACCCCTCCCCAGTCCTTCTCCCTGTCCTCTGGATTTGAACCTGGGGCCGCCCCAAGTGCCGACTCACCTTTCCTGGATCCCCAGGTGCTGCCCTCTCTCCCCTGCTCCTTGTCCACGTACTGCCTCAGCCCACCTCCCCCCGGGCAGTTCTGGTGCTGGGGTGGGACGGGCACTGAGTCTCACCGCTGTGCCGTGAACCCCTGCTTCGGGCGTGATATCACTTTTGTAGAGAATGTTCTCCATCATTGCCATGCCTGTGTCTTGTTCTTTAATCCTTTGGGACAGCGGGAATAGTGAGACGGTGGGGGTGGGAGGGGTCCTCTCTGTGCCTGTGAGGACTGGATCCTGTTTCCTGGAGGGTCCTCGAGTGCCCACTCTGTGCATCCTTGGGCTTTTGCCCTGCCCTACTAAATCATCCCAGAATTAGGAGCCGGTGGAGAGGCAGGATAAGAACTGAACAGAGAGCCTCCTGCTGCTGAGCAAGGGGGAGGATCTGGTCTCCAGCCCTGTTTCCAGGACTTACAGCCATTGAGGGCAGGGTGATGCTTTCTTCCCACCACGGCCTGTCTGGGCTTTTCCAGAGATAAGCAGGAGCCCTGCCCCCGGAGGCTGCTGCCCATCACCTGGGTTGTGGGCCTCTCGCCCCTGGGAAGCCTCCAGAGATGTCCCCATTTCCCTCACCAGCCTAGCCAGCTCTTGGGCAGCCCGGCTTAGAGCCCTCCTTTCTCTCAGGGGTGAATCTCCTTCTTACGCTGGTGGTCTCTGTTTATTCAGGCAAGCGTGGGGAGGGTCCCGGAGGCATCTTGCTCCATTCCTTAAGGACGCTGGGCCAATCGCTTCTTCCAAGAGGCGATGTAGACAGTCCCTTCCCCGAACGTCAATCAGGAAGAGCCACGGGATGTCAGTCAAGGAAGGTTGCCTGGCAACCATCTAGGTTCTGGGTCACTTACCGCCACTTTACAGGTGGAAAAACTGAGGCCCACAGAGGGGAGGGCCCAGACTTAGAATGCAGGCCTCCGGGCCATGCTTTCCTACGCACAGAAACCAAAGGGCCAACAAGACACGTCTCCACCCACCACGCCTCAGGGACGTGTCCTCCCTGTGACCTCTGCTGGCCATCCCGGTCACTGCACCTACCTCAGGAAACACCCGCTGGTCCTGGCTGCGTAGGTCCAGAGGAGGACATGGGGGTGAGGTGTGACAAGACAGAGAGCAAATGGGAGCTTCAGCATTCGGGCAGAGACTAACCGGAAGCAGTGGGACGGAGGTCTCCGTGGGCCAAGGTGGCTCGAGGGTGGAAACCCGGGGTGCCAGGAGCAGAGGCAGCTCCAGGGAGCCTGAGGGGACATTAAACAAAGGGAACTTTTACACAGTAGGGACTCAGCTTTCTTCACTCATTCCCCTAAAGTTTAGATCGAGGTTATAGAAATTCTAAAAGTTTAGAATAGTGGTGCTCAGCCTTTCGAGAGTAGACTCTCGTGAAAATATGGACACTCTTCCCCCAAAATGCGTGTTGCACGCACACGCTTATAGGCAGTGTTGTTCACGACCCTAGGCAGCTCGTGGCGCCTGCAAGCCCCAAGATGTCAAGAGGCCCCACAGGTGAAGACACTTTGATTAGACAGCTGTGAACTTAACACACCATCAATGAGATGACCAACTTGACGGAGGTGGGGATGGCCAAGAATCAGAAAAGAAAGGGTCCCCACTGTATATGGCCCCACCCTCTCGTTTTACAGACACCATTGATAACAGAGGCCCCGAAGGGAAGGGGCTGGCCCAAGGTCACAGAATAGCCAGTGAGCAAAGCAGCACTATATCTCCTGATGCCTCCACGGTGCCCACTGCCTCCTGTCCTTGTGTGGCCGTCTGCTAGTCCCAGACGGCAGGCACCCCCATCTCCCCAACGCATGCTGTGTCTGTCACCTTCTCTGAGATAGGCCTGGGTTGGATGGGAGGTGGCTAGACTCAGGATAATCAGATCTGGACAGCAGAACTGGCTCTGCCCCTTTCCAGCTGTGTGGCCTTGGGTAAGTTACTCAGCCTCTCTGAGCCTGTTCCCTCCTACATAAAATAAGTATTCTAGGAATAATATCGACCCTACAGGGTATTAGGAGGGTGAACTGATAACGCATAAAAAGTACCCAGCGCACTCTCTGATGTTTAGTACATTAGTTAGTAACGATCATGGTTGTTGCTGGTCTGAGACTGGTCCATGGGATACTCCCTGCATTAGCGGTCAGCTCAGCTGTCCAGTAGGTGGGCCCTGGGTAGTCCCAGGGAGCGGTCTTGCTTTCCTGACCCCCCTGTGAGAACGCACCTCCTACCCCCCAACACCACGCGTGCTCTCAGAGCGCTACCTGGAGCCTCCTTATCTGACCTTCAGGGGGTGCCGAGAAGCCATCAGTAGCTGAGGAATGGTCAGTGAGCCAGCGTTGGGCTCCCATCCAGTGGGGGGACCCTGGGACCAGAGCTGTCCCTGGGGTGCTCAAGGAACTGGGAATCTTTTCTGGGGACTTGCGATACACTTGAGAGTTCATCAAAAGCTTTCCCCTGCCCCTGCGAGGTAGGCAGGTGAGGCTCAGTTTTCGCCTTGCTTCATAGATGAAGAGACTGAGTATCCGAGTTCCAAGATGCTCTCTCTGTTAAGGAAAATTCATGCTCCTTGACCTGGACCCTTAGGTCACTCTTGTCCCCAGCTGGAACGACAGGCACGTGCTACCACGCCCTGCTACTTTTTGGATTATTGTAGAGATGAGGTCTCGCCAAGTTGTCTGGGCGGGTCTCGAACCCGCGGGCTCAGGCAATCCACTCACCTCAGTCTCCCAAAGCGCGGGATTACAGGCTGAGCCACCGAGCCCAGCTAGGGCTAAGCTTTCAAGTTTTTACTATCAATTGCTGAGCGCTTTTAAGGTGTCAGGTGCTTATAATAAATCCTGTACGTACATTTAACCCTCACAATAAAACCACAACCTTATAAAGCAGGTCCTATATTATCACTATCATTCCCATTTTACTGCTGGAAAAACAAGCCCAGAGCAGTGATAGGACTTGCCCAAGTTCACTGGGCTACCAGGCCTCAAAGCGAGATTTCTCTGATGCTGAAGCCAGCTTGCCTGACCGCAGTGCTGTACCGGTCTCTACACACGTGTACCACTGGTGGGGGATGTCTTTGATCTGGAGTCCCCTTGACCTGGGCATGCCTGGCTTCTGGATGGGTGCCAGGTTCAGCCTGAGGTGGAGTGGGAGGGAGTATGCTGGCAGCTTCTGCAGTCCAAGAGCATAGGTCTGAGCTGCAGCACCCATCTGCCCTGGGGGGTTAGACTGAGAGGGCAGGACAGGCCGTGGGGCTACAGGAAGAACGTGGGGGGCTGTTTGGGAGAGTGGAAGCTTCAGGTCTCAAGACTACCGAGATGGAGAAGGAGGTGGGAGAAGGTTCCATCTCACTTCCTGTCTCCCTCTGTCTTCTTCCGTCTCTTTGTCCCATTTCTCCCTATAACACAAGGTCCCCTGGGCCGTCTCTCCTTCTCTCCCCCACTTCCTGTCGGCCCGTCTCTCCTGGCCACCGTCTCTCTTGGCGTCTCTCAACCTCTCTCTCCCACTGGCTCAGGCTCCCTGTTCCTCTCCCCATCTCCGTCCCTGTCTCTGTCTCTGGCTGATCTGGACCCCTGCAGCCCAGCCTGTCTTTCAAGATCTACTTTCCTCCCCCAACACTGGCACCTCTCAGGCATCTCCAGGGAGCCTGGTGTGACAATCAGTGAAACAACGCCTGAATTGTCTGGGAAACGCCTGAAGACCTGGGTTCAAGTCCCAGAGCTGCTACTGCATAGCAATGATTTGGTTCGGTCACATAACTTAACTTCTGCACAATGGACATCGTTACCTTCCTGACTGGGGTATTGTGAGATTTTGCTGGCATGACATGTGTCTTGCCTGGCACATGGTAGGTGCTCTACACTGGTCTCCAAGCTGGGTCTCACCTCCAAGCGGGTCTCACCTCCCGCCAATAGTAAGAGCAACACTTACTGTGTGTGTCCCAGACCTTTTACAATTATATGTTGTAAATACAATTTCAACAAAACATTGAATTATAAATCTAATAACAGAAGCCTAAAATGTCTTGTTAACTGAGAAAGTATGCAAGAGCTGCTAATTACTGCTGTGTTACTTGGTTCCCAGCACAACTCCAGGAGGGAGGGACTGTGATTTCTTTTTTTTTTTTTTGAGTTGGAGTCTCACTCTGTTGCCCAGACTGGAATTCAGTGGCCGCTCCCAGCCACCGCAGCCTCGACCTGCTGGGCTCCGACAATCCTTCCGCCTCAGCCTTCCAAGTGCATGCTACCACGCCCGGCTAATTTTTTTTATTTATCGTAGAGATGAGGTCTCGCCTGCCCAGGCGGGTCTCGAACCCGCGGGCTCAGGCAATCCACTCACCTCGGCCTCCCAAAGGCGCGGGATTACAGGCTGAGCCACCGAGCCCGGCTCTTCTTTTTATTTTTTTAGATTTGGGGTACAATTCAGGGTTAGGTATGTTCATGATGCAGGTACCCTTGTTGATGAAGTGTGCCCCACCCCCCCGGCAGATTCCCACTATTGCCAATCTCACTACCCCTCCTGCCCTAGCAGTTTCTCACTACTGCTAATCCTTTTCTTTCTTTTTTTTTTTTTTTTTTTTTTTGTTGTTGTTTTTTGAGTTGGAGTCTCACTCGGTCGCCCACACTAGAGTGCAGTGGCTGCTCCCGGCCACCGCAGCCTCGCCTCCTGGGTTCTGGCGATCCTTCCGCCTCAGCCTTCCAAGTAGCCGGAATTACAGGCATGTGCTACCATGCCCGGCTGATTTTTTTGATTTATTGTAGAGCTGAGGTCTCGCTGCCCAGGCGGGTCTCGAACCCGCGGGCTCAGGCAATTCACTCACCTCGGCCTCCCAAAGCACGGGATTACAGGCTGAGCCACCGAGTCCGGCCCAATTTCTTTTTTAATATTAGGAAACTGGCTGGGTGCAGTGATTTGCTCCTGTAATCCCAGCACTTTGAGAGGTGGAGGCAAGAGGATTGCCTGAGTCCTGGGGTTCAAGACCAGCCTGGGCAACATAGTGAGACCTCGTCTCTACAATAAATAAACAAACAAACAAACTAGCCAGGCGTGGTGGCGCGCACCTATAGTTCCAGCTACTTGGAAGGCTAAGGTGGAAGGATCGCCTGAGCCCAACAAGTTGAGGCTGTGGTGACTGTGAACATGCCACTGCACTCCAGCCTGGGAGACTCCTAATTTTATCTATTATTCATGTATTTATTTTTGTGAGACTCCTACTCACAAAAATAAATAAATGAATAATAGATAACATTAAGAAACTGAGGCACAGAGATGTTTGTCACATGTTCCCAAACTCACACCATTGGAAGGCAGCAGAGCTAGAACTCAAACCTGGATAGGCTGACTCCCAGCTGTGCTGCTGTGCTTCATTATGATAGTGAGCATTTACTGAGCACCTGCTGTGTACCAGCACTTTACATGTATGATTTCAGTTAATTCTTACAGCAGACTCATTTAATAATGACAGGAGCCGGGTGTAGTGGCATAATCCCAGTACTTTGGGAGGCTGAGGTGAGAGGATTATCTGAGCCCACGGGTTTGAGCCCAGCCTGGGCAACTTGGTGAGACCTCGTCTCTACAACAAATCAAAAAATTAGCCGGGCATGGTGGCATGTGCCTGTAGTTTCAGCTCTTTGGAAGACTGAGGGGGAAGGATCACCGGAGCCCAGCAGGTTGAGGCAGCGGTGGTCGGAAGCGTGCCACTGTCTTCCAGCCTGGGCGACAGAGTGAGACTCTGACTCAAAAAAAAAAAAAATAAAAATAATGACAGGATTATTAAGCCCATTAGACAGAGGAGAAAACCGAGGCTTGAGAACATGAGGTCATTGCTTGAGCCACACAGCTAGTAAGAGCACAGGCAGGGTCTGGCTCCCCATCTGTCTGACGCCCTAGAGTGGCACCTGGGTCTGGCTGCTTCTCATTACCCAATTTCCTCTGAGAAGGTTGAGGGCAGTGACCCCTCCTCAAGTTTTTATTGCTGAATGAAAAAAAAGCCCGATGGGGTTTGGGGCCGAGGCAGGGAAACTTCTGGCAAGTCCATTCACAGCCACCCATGCCTGGTCTTTAGAGAAAAGCCCAGGAATATGCCAGTTTGGTAAGCCCCAGAGAGCCCTGTTTCCACCCTCACTCACTCTGGCATATTTTCTGGGTCTGCACGGGCAAGTGTTCTAGGGGTTGCCAGACCCTCTCTCCACTCTGGAAATGCACACATTGGAGAATTTTCTCCACCAGACCTTAAACAATAGTCAGAGGGTGTCCTGGTGGGCTGGGGAGGAGGCATTCTCAGAGAGGAGAGAGGGTGGGGACAAGAGCAACTGGCAGCGATTCTGGCCCTGGTCCCTCCACCCCACCAAAACTCCCCGTGGGGTTCTCTCTCCCTCACAGGATCAAACCATCCTACACAGAATTGTTTCTTTGACCCTCACAATAGTCGCCTGAGCTGGGCAAGGGCAAAAGGCCATTTTATAGATGTGGCAACTGTAGTTCAAGTTGGGATGGCAAATGACCAGCTGCAAAATTATAAACCAGAGCTGGGTGCAGTGGCTCACTCCTGTAACACCAGCACTTTGGGAGACCAAAATGGGAGGATTACTTGAGCCCAAGGCCAGCCTGGGCAACATAGTGAGACTTCAGCTCTACAAAAAATTTTAAAAATTAGCTGAGCATTGTGGTGCATGCCTGTAGTCCCAGCTACTTAGGAAGCTGAGGCGACTCATTAAAAAAAAAAAACGAAGAAAAGAAAAAAAAGGAAATGCGTGGGCCAGGATGTCTGGTCTGGTCCATTCGCATTGCTGCATGCTGCCAGACGTCTTCTCAAAACGTGTATCTAGCACCTTCTACATACCAGGGATGGCAAACCACGAGAACGGTCTCACCGCCCTGCCTCAGGTAAGGACACCGGACTCAGGCAGGTTAAGCCGTTTCTCTGAGCCTCTGGTGCAGAAGTGCCAGGGCCGTGGGATTTGAACCCCAAACTCGAGCTCTTTCCATGGCAGCCCCGGCCTCCCTTCACCGCATTCATTAAGTCATATGCCCAGGCTCTCCCCTGGCACAGGTGGCTGTCAGGAACAGGTCAGGAACAGGGGTTCAGCTGGTAGGAGTTGGGGAGGTGAGACAAAGACAGGCAGGACCAATTGCCTCTTCCCTCTCTGTCCCTGTGTCTCCCTCCTGCTCAGCCTCTGCATAGACCACTGCTGCCCTGTGCTTGTGTGTGCACGTGTGTATCTCTGTGTGAGTGTGGGATGTGGGCGAGGAGACTGATGTGTATCTATGGGAGCATGGGACGGGCGTAGTGGCTCCAGAGCTTTCCTGGAAGGTTGTGCTTATTTATGAGCAGAGCTGGGCACAGTGGCTCACTCCTGTGATCCCAGCTGCTCAGGAGGCTGAGGCAGGAGGATTGCTTGCGGTCAATAGTTTGGAACTAGCCTGGAGAACATAGCGAGACCCTATCTCAAAAAAACAAAACAAGCCGGGCTCGGTGGCTCAGCCTGTAATCCCGCGCCTTTGGGAGGCTGAGGTGAGTGGATTGCCTGAGCCTGTGGGTTCGAGACCTGCCTGAGTAACTTGGTGAGACCTCATCTCTACAATAAATCAAAAAA
>NW_007259922.1:705862-713121 GCF_000164805.1 Carlito syrichta
GAAGGCTGAGGCGGAAGGATCGCCGGAGCCCAGCAGGTCGAGGCTGTGGTGGCTGGGAGTGGCCACTGTACTCCAGTCTGGGCCACAGAGTGAGATTCCAACTCAAAAAAAAAAAAAAAAACCAACAAAAAAAATAACCAAAACAATATTTGTGAGTTGAATGTGTATGTTCATTTTTGTGATTTTGTGCTTTTGTCTTGGCTTCAGTGTCACCAAGTTTCTTGGTAAGAGGGGTGTGCGTGTGTGTGTGGGTGCGCATGCGCACTTCTAGAAGGCTTCATTGCTTTCCCTAGAGTCGATTATTTTATTCCTTGAGGCAGCGTCTCACTGCACTCCAGGCTGGAGTGCAGTGGCACGATCACGGCTCACTGCCACCTCGACCTCCTGGGTTCAGGCGATCTTCCTGCATCAGCCTTCCGAGTAGCTGGGGCTATAGGCGCATGCCACCACCCTCAGCTAATTATTTAATTTCTTGTAGAGTTGAGATCTTGCTATGCTGCCCAGGCTGGTCCCAAACTCCTGGCCTCATGTGGTCTTCCTGCCTTGCCTCCCAAAGTGTTGGGATTACAGGAGTGAGCCACCATGCCTGGTCTTCCCCAGAGTCTATTTTCAGACTCCTCCTCCTCCCTGTTATCTATTTTAGGGCCCCAATTCCTTCAGACTGCAAGATTGAAGCTCCTTCCCCACCCTCCACTCCCCTAGAACTGGAGGCTGTTAGAGAGAGACCCCCCCTCACTTCTCTCTGAGTGACTGACTGGCTTGTTGGGGGATGGTTGTCTCTGGAAAGGTTGGGCCATAGGGGGAGAAAGACCCATGAGATAGGGCAGATGCAAACTTCCTTTTAGGGTATGTGATGAGGGGCCTATGTGCCCCCGCTCTGGGCTGGGGTGTCCAGTTTGAGTGCACAGCTCTGCCACTTACTGGGAAGGTGAATTAACCTTTTCAAGCCTCAGTGTTTTCATCTGTAAGTGGGATAATTAGGCCCCCCATTGCAGGCCAGTTGTGAGGATACCTGTGAAGTGTTTGGCTCAGGCCTCAACACCCAGCAGATAGAGGACCAGCCCAGGGACCCAGAGTGATGGGAATCTGAGGGTGGGGAGGTCATCGGCCAGGACTTGGCAGCCCTGAGCTGGTGGCAGAGAGAACTGGCATGCTGGGTTTTCTCTGCATTCACCTCTCTGTGCCCACCACACATTCTGCACAGCCTGGACAATATCACATAGAGGGACTGGGAGGGGTCATCACTTCCCCAAACCTTCGGCCTTGAGGGAAGACATGAGGAAGAAGGAGACAGAAAGAGTGAGTATGCGTGTCCAGGCCCCTGTCTTGCTGGAAATCGAAGCCGCTTATTACAATCAATTTCAATATATGCTAGACCAAATCACACCCACAACTGAACATAGCAACAATGTCATAATTACAACGGCACAAGGAATGGCACTCGTGATCGCGATATCTACCACAACACATGCCCTGTGGTAGCCCACAGATATCACAGTACAGAAATCATCTCATGGCTCTCCCAGCGACCTGCTGAGGTAGGTAGCATCACCCTCATCCACTAAATCACCCTCCCAGAAAACCAAAGCCCAGAGAGGTTAAATGACTTAACAAAGGCCACACAACAAGGTGGGTTTGAGTCCAGGGTCTCCACACTGCCCAGGAGTCGCTGCCCGCACTTCCCTCCCAGAGCTGGCACTGGCCCCACCAGACCCAACACACATCCTTTGGGCTAATCCATACCCTACTGTCACACACACAGGACTGTGAGACTGGCCCGACGAGGGGGCGGGCCAAGCGGCTCTTGGAAAACCTCACCAACAGTGTGTGTGTGCTGCTAGCAACTCCAGTTCTGGGTTTTCAAGGACCAAACTTGCGGTGCAGCTTGGAGAGTAACCTAAGCCTCAGTCCTCCCACCTCCCGCTTCCCGCCCTGCCTCTCTGAGCTATCACTAACCTGGCTTCGTCCCTTCATTAGCCATCACTAACCTAGCAGCCTGGGAAGGCCAGATGCAGGTGGCAGGGCAACTTCAGGTAGGCCAGGGGGAGGGTCTTGCGAGGCGAGGCGGAGGCCGAGATGCTGCAGACGTGGCCCTGTCCTGATGGAGTCTGGGGAGCTCGGGGTGCCGGTCCCACCATCAGCGGGCCAGGATCTAAGCCACAGGCCAGGCCACTTCTACCCCAGCTCACCCAGCCCCACCCTTGTGAATAATGCCGGTTGCTTCATGGAGCTGGGCCTCACTGGGGCTTTGATGACTTGGGGGAGGTGGCACGAATGGGGGGGACAAGGAAGGGTTAAAGACCCAGCCAACTCGTCTAGGTGTACAGAAACAGCTAAATTGCTGGCAGGCGGTGTCTTTCTAGACCACCCTGTGCCACCTCCAGCCCCAGAACCAGCCCTCCAGGCCTTCATACCACCCGACTCTCAGGATCCCCCAGTAGGCCCTGAGCCAGGGTGGGGCTTCTCCGCCCGCCACCTGACCACAACAATAATTAACCCTGGTGAATCCCAGCAAATAAAGATCCAAATCACAGAAGGGAGGCACCATCACTGCCCCAGGATGGGGAACTCCAGAGGGCCCAGGAAGACCAAACCCTGGCTTATCTGACCATAACATCCTGCCCCACAGTTCACAATCAAGTGGGTTCAGCGGCCTCTAATCCCTGGAGGCCAGAGAAGAGGGCACCGCCTCTCTGTTTAGGAAAAGTTTGGGAAGGCTTGCTTGTCTCAGCTTTGGACCCAAGGGTTCTCCACCACCTAATATATTTTAAACCTTTTACCTCCTCCTTCATTCTCTTGAGTCTGTCTTCCTGATTTTCCCGTGTGTCCATCTGTTCATTTTTTTCAACAAATGCTTACTGAACACCTACTATGTGCCGAACACAGTGCGAGGCCCAGAAGCAGGGTTGTCCAGAGAACAGGAAGGACCTGTCGCTCCACCAACCTCCATCTTCTTCTTCAGCCAGCTTGTTTCAACTCACACTTGTCTGCCTATCAGCTGATCACTACTGAACACCAACTGGGTACAAGGTGGTGTGCTGGATATGGCAGCCAGGTGGGCTGGAAGGGACGGAGCAGGCACAGGGACACATAAAGAAGGTGTGTGCAGGATTCTTGCCCTTTGGACGCTCACGGTGTAGTTGGTTATGGAACAGGGACAGACTGTATACGGCCACTCATACTACTTCTTGTTCCTGGCTGTGCAGGAAGGCCACATTCCAAGACTGCCTGTGGGTAGGCTGGGTTCTGGCCCATGGAGTGTGGATGGACGTGATGTGTGCTGCTTCCAGACCTGAATCTACAGCTGCCTCCCATGTTTCCCCTCCCCCTCCCATCACAGTCCTGGTGATCCTGTGTTGGAGATGAAGTCATCACAGATGGAAGGAGCCTGAATCTTCCAGTTACCACTCGGAGGAGGGCCACCTGACCCTTACTGGACTGCAATGTGAGTAAGATATAAACCTGTAATGTGTTCGGCCACTGAGATGTTGGGGTTGTTTGTTACAGCAGCTAGAGTTGCTTATCCTGACTGAAAGAGGCAGACACCACAGACACAGAAACACCTTGAGTCCTATGGCTGTACCACAGTGTCTGAGAGTGCTCATTGCTAGCGTGACAGCTGACGGCTAATGCTAGATGGTAGAAGGTGTGAGGTCAGAGAGGGGAAAGGTGAACAGTGAAAGCTGGAGTGCCTGGCCCATAGTAGGTGCTCAATAAAATTGGTCAAGTGAGTGAAATTCATAGAAACATTGGAAGAGCTTTGTGGTGGTACTTGAAGTCACCAGAAGTCCAGAGGATGGGAAGGGTTTAGATGGGGGTGGCAGAAGTAGAAACAATTACTCTGGAAATGAGAAAGGGTAACACCTGTCTATGGGTCAGAGGTCAGTAAGTAGCACTCTGGCTCAAGCAGGAGAGTAGTTGAAGATGGAACTGGAACTTAGAGGTCCTCAAAGGCCAAGCTGAGCAATCTAGACCTGATGTTTCTCAGAGTTTGGCATGGTCTCCTAAGTGGGTGGGCACAGCAGTCCACTGGGGCACAGGAAGAAAATAGCTAAATTCCCATGAACCCTTTAAATGTCTGTTTTTAGTCTATATTAAGATACTAATGCTCAGAGAAGTCGAATAGCTGTCCCAAGGTCACACAGCTAGTAAGCATACCTGACTCCAAAGACCAGCTGTGCTCTCCACGTACGCTGAGTCTTGTGCAAACAGGTGAGGGGTTGTTGGGAGCCTAGGCAGGTCCGGGGGAGGGTGGCTGGGAGATTAAGCAGCCTCCAGACCTGGCTGTCTCTGCCACTGTGGGCAGAGGTTAGGAGTTTGCCCAGGCCTGCCTACTAGGCCCTCCAGGCCTGGATGGGTGCCGATTGCTGCCCTAAGCCTCTCCTCCCAGGCTTGGTTGGCTCACCTCACCTGAGCAGGATTCTGAGTGGGAACAGGTAGAACCAGGGGTTGAGAGATCAGGCTAGGATGACAGAGAGCAATGGGGAAGAGTCTGGGGGTGTCACCCAGATGCTGGGGGCAGCTGGCAGGGGTAAGTCAGCCACTCTGCCACCCACACAGACTCAGCTGCCAACCGTCTGGCCAAGGGAACCCATATGCCCGGTCCTGCCCTACCTTCCCATAATCCATTGCGCTGGATTTATGGGTGAATTTTACCTTCTGATTTATACCTCTAAGAAAGCAATTAGCAACTTTTTTTTTTTTTTTGAGTTGGAGTCTCATTCTGTTGCCCAGGTTGGAATGCAGTGGCATGCTCATGGCCACCGCAGCCTCGACCTGCTGGGCTCAGGCGATCCTTCCGCCTCAGTCTTCCAAATAGCTGGAATTACAGGCACATGCCACCATACCCAGCTAATTTTTTGATTTATTGTAGAGATGAGGTCTCACCAAGTTGCCCAGGCTGCTCTCGAACCCATGAGCTCAGGCAATCCTCTCACCTTGGCCTCCCAAAGTGCTGGGATTATAGGCATGAGCCACCGTGCCCAGTCCAGCAATTCACAATTTAAAGTATAAAATTATTTTAATTAAAATATAGCATATAAAGAAAAATGCACATATCAAAACAGTATAGCATGATGAAGTTTTAGACTGAATATACTCAAGGGTACTAGAACCCAGATTCAGAAACAAAATATTCACTAGCCCCCACAGAACCCCTCACGTCCCCTTCCAGTCACAACCCCTAATTAGTCAAAGCCACCCTAACTTCTAACACCATAGATTAGTTTTGCCTGTTTTTGAACTTTATATAAATGGAACCATCCGGTCTGTGCTCTTTGTGTCTGGTTTATTTTGTTCAACATTAGGTTTGGGCTGTGTAGTATTCACGGCATTTTATTTCTCTCTTCCATTGTTGGTGGACATTTGAGTTGTCCCTAATTTTTAATCTGTTTTGAGTATTGCTGCCATGAATGTTTTGTTCTTTTTTTTTTTTTTTGAGTTGGAGTCTCACTCTGTTGCCCAGGCTGGAGTGCAGTGGCACACTCATGGCCACCCCAGCGTCGACCTGGTAGGCTAAGGTGATCCTTCTGCCTCAACCTTCCAAATAGCCAGAACTACAGGTGTGTGCTAACATGCCTGGCTAACTTTTTTGATTTACTGTGGAGACGAGGTCTTGCCAAGTTGCCCAGACTGGTCTCGAACCCGCGTGCTCAGGCAATCCACTCACCTTGGCCTCTCAAAGTGGTGGGATTACAGGCATGAGCCTTCACACTCAGCAATGTTTTTGTATGTTTCTTCGCCTTGCTGATGAGTATATCCCTAAGGAGAGTGCATGTTCAGCTTACAAAACGCTCTTTTGATTTTAAAAGAAAATCCTCCTTGCTGTTTTGTTTTTGCATTAATCCACTTTATTGAAGTATAGTTAAATCTAAAAAAATGCACCTATTTTAAGAGTGCAGATTGATGGCTTTTGATAAATGTATGCACACCACTGTAATCAAGACACAGGGCAGTTCCATCTTGGAGGTTCCTCATGACCCATTGCAATTAATGTCCCCCGTCCACCCTACCCCAGGCAACTGCTGACTTGATTTATATACTGAATGTTAATTTTGCCTGTTTTTGAGCTTCCTATCAATGGAACCCTACTGTAAACACTTGTTTGTGTCAGGCTTCCTTCCCTCCGCTAAGGTCTGGGATTTCCTCCACCAGCTCACCTGTGTTGCTGCCGGTACCAGGTGCTTCTTTTTATTTAGACACATTTGACAAATGTATCGGCTCATTCATTCTCTGCTTCATAGGCATGGCGCTATTTCCAGTTTGGCTATTCTAAATAATGCTGCTAGGGTCATTCAGGTACAAGACTTTGTGTAGACAGATGTTTTCATTCCTGTTGGGCAAATACCCGGGAGCTGAACTGCTGGGTCATGGGACGGGTGTATATTTAACCTGGTAAGAAACTGCCACGGTGTTTTCCAAAGGGATTGACCCACCTTACTGTCTCGTCACACCCTCCACCAATCCTGCCTCTGGTCTATTTAATTTTACCCACTCTAGTGGGTCTAAAGGGCTATCTTATTGGGGTTTTGATTTGTATTTCCCTAAAGATGAAAGACATCTTTTCTCGTGCTTCTTAGCCATCTGTATACTTTCTTTGGTCAACTGTCTATTCAAATCTTCCTTACTTTGTTACCCTCATCATCCATGCCATGCCCCTCCTCTGCTCTCTGCACCCTAAGAACCTTCATTTTTAGGGTACTGACAAAGTCTTCATACCGGTCTCCCTCACTCCAGTGGCTACTCCATTGTGCCAGACAAACCTTCCTATTCACCACACTATACCCCCCTGCTCTACAACCCGCTGTGGCTCCCCACACCTGCCGAGGCAAGCCCCGGGTCCTCTGTGTGTCTCGGTGGCACTTGAAGCCCTTGCCCCAGGTTTTCCCTCCTGCCTTCCCTTGCCTTTCTACTGATCTCCCAAACTCTACTCCTGCCTTGTGCCTTGAAGACCAGAATACTTGGTTCCCTCCCATCTCCTCCAGGTTTAAGTCCATTCTAAATCAAGTCTTCGTCTCTCCAGGGAGGCTGCCAGCCAGTAACGCGCCCCCCCCCAATCCCATGGGAATTCCTGGTTCCTCCGAGCTCCTGTAATACACGTTCTCTCTTTCTGCTTGGCACTCAGCCTCTGCCTCCTTGTGGTGCCACTTAGATGACCAGGAGGTAGCCAGGGCCTGGAGAGGGGCTTCTTAGTACCGGGAAGTTACCAGTATATACGATAAAAGCAATGAGATCCTTTCTTTTTTTTTTTTTTTTTTTTT
>NW_007259922.1:713141-715167 GCF_000164805.1 Carlito syrichta
ATCCTTCCGCCTCAGCCTTCCAAGTAGCTGGAATTACAGGCGCATGCTACTAGATCCTTTCTTTATAAACTTAAAATATTGCATAGTAATATCAGATATACTTTAAAAAATTATACATATTCCCTCCTTGATAATTCCAGTTGCTATAGTAATTCTATAAGAAAGGGATTGAGCCGGGCTCGGTGGCTAAGCCTGTAATCCCACGCTTTGGGAGGCTAAGGTGAGTGGATTGCCTGAGCCCGCGGGTTCAAGACCCTCCTGGGCAACTTGACAAGACCTCATCTCTTCAATAAATCAAAAATCAACCGGGCCTGGTAGTGGGCGCCTGTAGTTCCAGCTACTCGGAAGGCTGAGGCGGAAGGATCGCCAGAGCCCAGCAGGTCGAGGCTGCGGTGGCCAGGAGCGGCCACTGCACTCCAGTCTGGGCGACAGAGTGAGACTCCAAGTCAAAAAAAAAAAAAGGGATTGGCAGTAGTGGGAAACTGCCAGGGAAGAGGGGGCAGGATTGGCAGCAGTGAGAAACTGCCAGTGGTGAGGGGGGCACACATCATCAGCAAGGGTACATGCATAATGAACATTTGTATAACGAACCCTGAATTGTATCCCACGTACTCAAAATAAAAAAAAATTAAAAAAAAAGAAAGAAAATTTCAGTTGCCTGAGAGGGAAGAATTTGAGGACAGGGCGGGAAGTGGGGAAGGAGGGCAACTCTCCTTTATCCGTCTTAAGCATCTCTCATGTTGACAAAAGTTAATTGGATTTGGAGGCGACCTTTTGGATTTCAGTTCTAGTCCAGTCATTCAGTAACTGTGGAGTGTTGGGCAGATCACCTTGTCTCTCAGGGCCTTTATTGAACAAATGAAGATGATGCCATCCTTGAGGGGTGTGGGGAACCCACAAAACCTAATCAGTAGGTGACAAAGGTAAAACTGTGAGGCGCTGTGTGTGCGTGGAGTGAGGATTGGTCTATTAGAGTGTCGGCCCCTTAGAATACTGCCCTGATAAAAAATCTTGCCCTTTGATAGAGAATTGGAGGGATAAGCTCATAAGAATTCATGAAGAAAAATGCCAAGGAAGACAGGCAGAAATCAAAGTCATTTGTGTCCCTGACTCTCCCGTTCTCCTTCCCAAGGGTCGCCTGCTGAAATGTCACCGGTCTCACCACACTGGGTCTCTTTAGCGAAGGGACTGGCGTACAAACCCGGAGGAAAGTAAAACAAAAAAGAAAAGGGGCCCTCCAAAGCAGGGAGGGGGAGATTGTAGAGGACAGTGGCTTCTCCCCTGAGGACCAAGGTCAGCTCCAGCAGTGCCAAGCAGGGGCCTGACCTGATGGGAAGTGTCTGTGATAAGTGCTGCTCTAAGTCTCAGAGGCCTTGGCTGAGGACCTGGCCCTGGGACCAGACCAGGGTATCCCTGAATGAGTGGAATTGCAGGTGGACCCCGCTGGTATGCCCACCCACCCCGAACGGAGACCTCTGAATGTGTTTCTCCCCTAGCAGCAGCCTCTCCCCCAGACATTACTGGGCTGGAGGGCCAGCTCCCATGCGTCACCTCTGCTGAAGCCAGACTCAGAGGGGACCCCCACACTCCCCGATCCACCACCTGGAAGGAGGGAGTCCTTGAACTTTCAGCCCCAGGAATTCTGAAATGTTGATGTGTCAGGTGTCGTTCTAGGTATTGAAGATACAACTCCAGCAAAAGTGGCAAAATGGGGAAGGAGTCTGTTGGTGGAGACACACAAGAAACACATGCTCGCGTTCATGGGTAGGGGCGGCAGCTAAGTGCGACTAGCAAAAATTCTCTGGGGAGAAAAACGCTCCGACAGGCGCTAGCAGGGTGCAGGACAGAGGGAACTCGAGAGTTATTTTAGGTCGGCGGTCAGAAAAGGCCCTCGAAGGGTTGCACTGGGCTCTCCGCCTTCCCCACGCCCACTCCGTTCCTGCTACCTGGGCTGGTTCTCGCCCCAGGGTCGCCTTCCCACCCCCACGCCTCTCCCGGCTCCTCCCGCGGCGGACCGGGCGGGGGT
>NW_007259922.1:715702-745203 GCF_000164805.1 Carlito syrichta
CCCCTGCTGTCTCTGGCTGGGATCCAGGGGAAAGCCCCTCAGGGCCACTGGAGTTTCCTTAGTGAGCCAGTGGGAACTCTGTCTTGTCCACATCCTGTAGAGAGAGCCAGCCCATCCCCCTCAGGCCACAGGGGGACCTGCCTGACTCCTGCCTGCGGCAGCTCCCAAAACTGGGCGCACTCTGACCTGGACTCCCAGGGTGGGGGCTGAGGCCTTTGGGTCCAGATCTCCAAGAGCTAAAGAAAGACCCCATCACCCCCTCCTCTGCCTCCTCCTCCTGCAGGGTTCCTGTGCCTGTGCACTGAGAATGTCCTGGTCTTTGTCTTGGGTATCACCATCCTGGGTGTGTGCCACTACACGCTTACTGTCAAGGGCAGCCACCTGGCCGTTCATGGTGCCCTCACCGAGTCCAAACGCTGGAGCAAGATCTGGCTGCTTTTCTTTGTGGAGGTGAGCCTGGGAGAGGGAGAGTGGGACAGCTGCTGGTGCCGGGTGGGCAACCGCGTTATTTCGTGCAAGCAGGCAGGTGTGTGCAGCTGTGTGTGTGCTCACGTGGGCAGCTGTCGACCTGTAGACCCAGATGTTCAATATGCAGTGCAGGGCGTGTGTGTGTGTGTGTGTGTGTGTGTGTGTGTGTGTGTGTGTGTGTGTGTGTTTGTGCGTGTGCGCGCACACATCTCCAAGCCCGTGAGAGGGTGTTTGCAACCAGTGGGTGGAGAACTGCATGGTGAGTATCCAAGTGCCTATCTGTGGCTATAGACTTGGCCCAGGCACATCCACTTGCCTCTCTACAGCGCTGGGCCAAGAGATGACTGGCACCTCCTCCTTCTACCAGGACATTAATGGTTGGCAGGTGCTGGTGGGTGACGGTCATTGTCCTGGCCCACAGGGCAACCTTTGCAATCAGGTTTTGCCATCAGGGTTTAAAATGTGAACCACACTCAGAAGGGGAGGGGGAGGAGGGGCCTAGTGTCACAGTGTCCCCACTCCTGATCATACTCCTCTGTCACCTGGAGATGGCTGAGCCACACTGAGAAACCCCCAGCCCCAAGATCTGCTCCAGAGAGGAGCCTCCTCTTTCATGACTTTTGCCCTTTTTTCTTCCACCTGCTGCAAGTCCTGCTCTTGCTTTGGCCTTCTCACCTACGGCCAAGCCCAGGAGGGCAAAGATTTCTGGCCAGGTTTCTCTCCGGACTGGTTACCAAGTCTCTCTTGTTCCTCTGTGAACCTGCTCCCTCTCTTCCAGGGGACTGTCACCTGGCCACGCAGGTCCCTTATGAATAAATAGGGAAGGCTGGTACCAGAAACAGCTTTTTAGCCAGGCGTGGTGCCTCACGCCTGCAATCCCAGCACTTTGGGAGATGGAGCCGAGAGGATTGCCTGTGCCCGGGGGTTTGAGACCAGCCTGGGCAACATGGCGAGACCTCGTCTCTACAAAAAATCAAAAAATTAGCTGGGCGTGGTGGTGTGTACCCATAGTTCCAGCTGCTTGGAAGGCTGAGGTGGAAGGACTGCCTGAGTGAAGCAGGTAGAGGCTGTGGTGGCTGTGAGCGTGCCACTGCACTCCAGCCTGGGTGACAGAGTGAGACTCTGACTCAAAAAAAAAAAAAAGAAACAGCTTTTTTTTTTCTCCTGGCAAGGACTAGTTATTGTGACCAATCAATTCAACTATTAACTTTTTATGAAGTTATGTAACTATACACACATGTATGTAGCATATCTATAATACTATACCGCATCAGCCGAGTGGGGTAACATTTCCCACCTAACACTCTTTGTACCCCGCTTTTCCCCCTTCCCCACCCCTTCCACCAGCACACATTTTTAAAGTGCTGAGGATGAGAGGAACCAACAGGCTCCTGATCCTCGGGGTCAATTTCAAGACACTTCCTTTCCCAGGAAGCCCTGGACTTTGGTCCCAACCAGACTCTGAGGCATGGGCCAGACCCTGGAGTCTGGCTCAGATACTCACGGAGTTTGTAATCCACAGAGAGAAGCAGGGGAGACATTGGGCTGTGCTGGCGACATGGGCAGTGTGGTAACCACTGGGATGGGCGCAGAAGGAGCTCTGTTTGGATTTTTTTCAAAGCTGTACCGCATGCCAGGAGTACAGCTGAGGACAAGAAGCAGGTACTGAGAATTGTGAACCACTTGGCTGCAGGGGGTTTCTTGTCCAGAGATGATCTAGTGGTTCTCAAACTTTGGTGTGTAGCAGAGTGACCTGGAGGCCCAGGCTTGATGAAGAAGAGGACCGGGGTCACTACATTTTTACCAAGTTCCCCAGGTGAATCTGATACCCACCAAAGTGTGATACCCACACAGTAGCTATCATGTGTGCTGAGCAAAGGCAGAAAGCCAAGGACACCTCCTCTGAGAAGGCTTCCAAGACTCCCTCATTGGAGACCTTTTCTGGAGAGCTCACCTGGCCTGCCCTGTGAGACCCCAGGCAGCCTCAGGGCTACATTCTGCTGGCTGCACACTATCTTGTTCCCGTGAGCCCAGACCAGTGGCTTCATCTTTGCCAACTTTGTCTCTTCAGCTCCTGGCACAGCCCTGAGCTCTTAGAAGGTCTCCTGTCAATATTTGTTGTCAATGGCCAGGGGACAAGGTCCAGGGAAAAACTGGCGTATGGAAGGTCCCATCCTAGAGGCCTGTGAACCCCCTTGAGGCTGGGGTGGGGAGGCCTGGCTCCTGCCTCGTGTTGTGACACCTGGCTGGTGTCACAAGGGGCCGGGGGGCAGGACACAGGAACTTTGTCTCTCAGGCCCTTGTTCCCAGGGTGGGGGAGGGGATGGATCAGCCTCCCCAGCCTGGCTGGCATTGGTGGGGGGAGGTTGCTGGTCTTGTCTGACGGGCAGGATGAGGCCGGGGACAGTGTCTGGGGCACAACCTTTGAAGTCACGGTCGGAATCCCAGCTCCACTGGCTGCCCTGACCTTGGGCAAGTTACTTGATGCAACATCTGAGTGTCAGTTTCCTCCTCTAATAAGCAAGAGTAATGACATTACCTCCCTCGTGAAGCCAGCGTGTGGATTAAATGAGACAGCGCAGGCTTTGCTGGTCCTGACTCTTAGATGCTCGAGGGTAGACATCCCTTTCTTTCTCTGGAGGGAACGTGTGGTCAGTTGCAAGGAAGGGGTGAGCAGTTGTTATTGTTGTTTGCTTTGTCACTGTCGTTTTGTTTTTGTTAGCTGAAAGCTTGCCTAACTCCACAGAGCTGTGCATATGCTGGGGAGGGGGTGCTATGTTTCTGGGCCTCGGCAGGTAGCAGGGGATAAGATCTCACTGCCTAGGACCTCAGGGGATGCTCCGGGACCCTTCCTGGATCTCTGACTGTCTTTTAGCAGTCTTGGTGTCATCTCTCCTTTAACCCTGCTCTTGCTGGGTGCCTGTGCTCTTCCCAGACCTTGACCTTCAGGAGACATCTTTGTTGCAGAATAATTGAGTCCCAGGCCTTGGGTTCCTTCGGGTGTTTTGCAAATTCTGCAGCCTCTGGCATCAGCTGAGTATCCTTGGCTTTCCTGGGCACCCAGCTTTTGCTGAGATTGTCTCAGGGTTTACCAACTCCAAGCTGGGGGTGGGACCAGGGCCTCACCCTCTCTGATCCATTGGATCTGGGGGAGGGGCAGACAGGATGGAGGGGGCTCTTCCAGCCCAGGTTGTTGTTTCTCTCCTAAAGTGTCCAAAATCCTGTGCTGTGCAGCTGCCCATGCCAGGTGACCTTCCCTCTGAAGACTCATTTCTTGTCTACTTGAGGAAGTTGCCTCTCTCCTGCTGGCATAACCTTGACCTTCTCTCCTGCTCACTGATAACCTTGGCCTTACCCAGCCAGAGCATCTAACCCTCCCTGTCCTGGGTCATATCATGGAGACGGTCAGGCATATTCTTGGGAACTACCAGTGAAGGGCACCACACCACGACGGCCACAGGAAGGTGAAGGGGCAGGTGGACATGCCACTGCAGTTTAAGTACTGAAGCTTGGGAAGGATTAGCTCCTGAAATCAGAGTGCTTTAGGGACTTTCGCGTGTCACAATCCAAGATGCTCCCCTGTGTGGGAGGGAACAGGCAGTGCCAGTTATTAAACTCTTTATTGTCTCAGCTTCAAATCCTCCTTGTAAAGTCGGCTTTGTGCTGTAGGTTGGAGTCACAGCTGGCTGACTGGGAACTCTGCCTTGGGGGAGGACCGTCACACAGGGGAATGCCATCACCTTCCATCAAATCCCTTGTGGGTTGGAAACAGAACCCAGAACCCCAGCTTAGTCATGACCCTGGAAGATTTTCTTCTCACAGTAGTTCAGTGTGGCCATAATCCTCTGGACTGTCTCTTTGACCTCCTCTCTGCCTGTCCCTACCCAATCCCCGAGAGGTGTTGTTTAATCTCAACTATGACTTCTTATTTTTTAATCTTAAAAATTTATTTAGGGGGCAAACTCAGATCTGCAGTACAAAAATATACTTTTGTAGAAACCTTTTTTATTTTTAAAATAAAATGGCCAGGCTTGGTGGCTCACGCCTGTGATCCCAGCACCTTGGGAGGTGGAGGCAAGAGGATTACCTGAGCTCATGGGTTTGAAACCTGCCTGGGAAACATGGGGAGACCTTGGCTCTACAATAAAACAAAAAATTAGCTGGGCATGGTGGAGCGCGCCTGTAGTTCCAGCTATTTGGAAGACTAAGGTGGAAGGATCGCCTGAGCCCAGCAGGTCGAGGCTGCGGGAGCTGTGAACATGCCACTGCACTCCAGCCTGTGTGACTCTGACTCAAAAAAAAAAAATAATAAATAAATAAATAAAGATTCACAAGACTTGCAAAAATAGGACAGAAAGTTCTGGTGTATCTCTCACCCAGTCTTCCCTGCAATGTGTGTGTGTGTGTGTGTGTGTGTGTGTGTGTGTGTGTGTGTGTGTGTGTGTTTGTGTGTGCGTGTGTCTGTGGTTCTATGCAATTTTATCCCACATGTAGGTTCTCAAAATGTTTGTTCTTTCTTTCTTTCTTTCTTTCTTTCTTTCTTTCTTTCTTTCTTTCTTTCTTTCTTTCTTTCTTTCTTTCTTCCTTTCTTTCCTTTCTTTTTTTCTTTCCTTTCTTTCTTTCCAGGATTTATTGAGAGGACAGAAAAGCTCCCACAGTGGGAGGGGACCTGAAGGGGTTGCCCTCAAAATGTATTTTCAAGTAGCCCTGCTTCTGAGAGCTTTGATGTGACTTCCTTCAGGATAAGCCTGAGGACTCCAGGAAGGGGGGCTCATATAATCCCACTCATGTAGGGTCTCTAAAAGCCTGGCTTCTGGCAGTGAGGACCCTGGAGGGTGTGTATACCACTTCCCAAGGCCAAACAGGGCTGGGGGATAAGGGGAGTACACTGGAGCAAGCCGGGGACAGTCTGTGGTGGCAGTGCTGAATGCGAGCAGTGTCACCTTGACGGATGCCCAGCTTGGGGGAGGAGCCATGGAAAGAGGCTGGTTTTACGGGGCAGGGCTGAGACTTGGCTTTGTATCCTGAGCGATGCCCTCAACATCATCCAACTTCTGTTCCATGTCCGTGGCTTCTTCCGTAGGCGCTGGGGACACAACAGTGAATAGGATCTGGTTCCGGTTCCTCAGGGACTCAGAGTCAAGTGAGAAAGGGACACACACAAATAACACCTAAGTAAGAAAAGACCCTGATTATGCTAGCTAACGCTTACTGGTGGCTTACTGTGTCTTTTTCATGAATTATCTCATTTAAAAGTCATACCTCTCTGTGAGGGTGAAGCTATAGTTACCCTTCCTTTGTAGATGAGGAAATGCTGGTCTGGGAGGTTAAGCCACTTGTCCAAGAGTGGGCATGCATGGTCATTTTGGGGCTCCAGTCTAGAGTCCAAAATCTGGAGACATGTTTGGCTATCAAGACCGGGGCAAAGACTTTGTGAGGCCGAGGTGAGAGGATGGCCTGAGTCCATGGGTTCGAGACCAGGCTGGGCAACTTGGTGAGACCTCATCGCTATAGTCAATCAAAAAATTAGCTGGGTGTGTAGCGTGAGCCTGTGGTTCCAGCTACTTGGAAGGCTGAGGTGGAAGGATTACCTGAGCCTAGCAGGTCGAGGCTGCAGTGGCCATGAGTGCATAACTGCACTCTAGCCTGGGTGACAGAGTGAGACTCGGACTCAAAAAAAAAAAGACTGGGACGTGCTGTTTGTGTGTTTGTGTGTATGTGCATGTGTGCGTGCTACTGGCATCTAGGATGCTGTTCAGCATCCCGCAGGATACAGGACATCCCCTGAAACAAAACATTACCTGTTCCCAAATATCAACCATGCAGAGCTGAGAAACCCTGAGGAGAGTTTCCAGAAGAGATGCCAGGACAGGCTTGGCCAGGCTCAGGAGCAGGAAGGTGGTTTCAGACAGCTGTATGAACAAAGGCTGCGGGGAAAAGCACAGTGTATGAGAGACCCTTGGAAACCTGGGGTAGGCCAGGTGCGGTGGCTCACACCTATAATCCTAGCACTTTGGGAGGCCAAGGTGGGAAGCTCGCTTAAGGCCAGGAGTTTGAGACCAGCTTGGGCAACATAGCAAAACCCTGTTTCTTACTTTTTTTTTTTTTGAGTTGGAGTCTCACTCTGTCACCCGACTGGAGTGCAGTGGCACGCTCCCAGCCACCACAGCCTCGACCGCTGGGCTCCAGTGATCCTTCTGCCTCAGCCTTCTGAGTAGCTGGAGTTACAGGCGCACGCTACCTTTTTTACATCCGGCTTTTATTTATTGTAGAGATGAGGTCTCGCCAAGTTGCCCAGGCGGGTCTTGAACCCACGGGCTCAGGCAGTCCACTCACCTCGGCCTCCCAAAGCGCTGGGATTACAGGCTGAGCCACTGGGCCTGGCCAAAACCCTGTTTCTACCAAAAAAAAAAATAATAATAATAGGACCAGAAATCTGGAGTCACTAGAATCTAGTGGGAACCCTGGAGAAGGGAACAAGGAGGCAGAGGAGCGGGGACTTTGTCTTGTGGCCAAAGATAGCGGTCTAAGCTGATAGTTCTCAAACTTAATTTATGTTTGACTAGGTAATGTGTTTATATAATTCAGAATTCAAAAAGTATAGGGAAACGTCTTCTTCCTGTCCTATTCCACAGCTGCCTCATTTTTCCTGACAGACAGATGTTATCAGTCTCTTCTGTGTCCTTCTCTAATCATTTCCTCTTTTATTTTATTTATTTTTATTTTTGAGTTGGAGTCTCACTCTGTCGCCCAGACTGGAGTGCAGTGGCCGCTCCCAGCCACCGCAGCCTCGACCTGCTGGGCTCCGGCGATCCTTCTGCCTCAGCCTTCCGGGTAACTGGAACTACAGGCGCGCGCTACCACGCCCGGCTGATTTTTTGATTTATGGTAGAGATGAGGTCTCGCCAAGTTGCCCAGGCGGGTCTTGAACCCACGGGCTCAGGCAATCCACTCACCTCAGCCTCCCAAGGCACTGTGATTACAGGCTGAGCCACCGAACCTGGCTTTTCCTCTTTGATTTTTTAAACAAACAGTACACTGCAGGATTAAAACCGTAATTATAAAATTATGATGCAATTGAAGTTGGGTTTTATCTAGGTCACTCTACTGGATTTGAGGCAGACAAGGAAGGAGATAGGTCAGAGGCTGTTGGTAGGGACCAGGTGAGAGGTGGTGAGGACGGGAGGAGGGTGCAGGGGGGGTTGTCTGGGTGGGAGCTGGGGAGGAGGAAGAGGGGGATGAGTAAGTCAAGGGCAATGGCTAGATTTCCGGTTTGGGGCTAGGGCCATGGAGGGGCCACTTCTGTGATGGGCGCAGGAATGGCGGGGCAGCAGGCATGGGTAGGGTGAGAAAAAGGGGCCGTGGGACACCCCAGGGTAGCATCCGTCTGGCAGGAGGGACTCTGGGCTGGTGTCCAACCAGGGGTCTGAGGATGCTTAAGTGAATGAACGACTGAACGAAAGAATAAATGAATGGATTTATTCTTGAATGAGAGAAGTTTTGGAGCTCCTACATTCAGCCGACAAGATGTCCAGAAGGATTATACTGATAGCTGCCTCTGCACACCCTGGCTACTCAGTGCTGAGGGATTAGGGCTAAGTCTTCTCAAGAGGCACAGGAGGTGCAGCACCAGGCCAGGCGCAGTGGCTCAAGCCTGTAATCCCAGCAGTCTGGGGGGAGGGGCGAGAGGATTGCCTGGGTTCAGGGGTTCGAGACCAGCCTGAGCAACATGGCGAGACCTTGTCTCTACAATCAGTCAATCAATCAATCAATCAGTTGGGCGAGGTGGCACATGCCTGTGGTTCCAGCTACTTGGAAGGCTGAGGCGGAAGGATCACCTGATCCCAGCAGGTCAAGGCTGCGGTGGCTGTGAGCGTGCCATCCAACCTGGGCGACAGAGTGAGACTCCCACTCAGAAAAAAAGCAGCACCATCGTCTGGTGCAGTGGCTCACACCCGTAATCCCAGCACTTTGGGAGGTTAACATGGGAGAATTGCTTGAGGCCAGGAGTTCAAGATGAGCCTAGGCAACATATTGAGACCTAGTCTCTAAAAAAAGTTTAAAAATTGGCTGGGCCTGGTGGCATGCACCTGTAGTCCTAGCTACTCAGGAGGCTGAGGTGAGAGGAGTATGTGAGCCCAGGAGGTCGAGGCTGCAGTGAGCTGTGATTGCACCACTGCACTCTAGCCTGGGTGACAGAGTGAGATCTTATCTCCCTCCCCCCAAAAAAGCAGCACCACTGATGAGGCTTCTTCTGGAACTTTCTCTAGGTCTGAATTTGAATCCTCTTGGATAAGACCTTTAAATGATCTCTTTCAGCAGAACAGTCCATTTTCTAGCTAACTCAGCAGTGTGTGGTCATTGCCCACTGCCCTTGGGTTGATGGGTTGTGGGCACCAGACAGACACCCAGCGACCCACCGTCTCCTACCAGCCCTTTTTCTTCCTCTCAGGTGAGAACACCTACATGGGCGTGAGAACCCAGTGTTACAGAAATAGCCTCCAATCTGTTCTTATTTATATGAAAAGGCAAACCATATACAGACCCTGGAAGTGTGTGCTGAGTGGTAAACCACACATGACGCACCTCACTGCCCATCTCACTAGCGTCCTTGGGCGAAATTTGCCCTTCTGTGAGTTGCTTGTATCACCTGAGAGCAAAGAGACTTGAGGGCCCGTAAGGCATTGGTGGGTTTGACATATCTCCCGGTATCTTTTGTTAAACCATGGTTGTGCGCCTCATGCCTGTTGCAGGTACATGTAGTGACCAGATAACCTGAGGCCTGAGTCACAGTGAAAGAATTCACCGAAATCAGATTAGAGTAGAAAAACAGGTTTATTGAATACGGGGCAAGGAGGCAGGAGGCAAGAGAGTGATAACCCGATAAGCCCCCAAGTCAGTGGCTTGAGGTGTCTTCACAGCAGAGTTGACCTCCTTTGGTTAGGGTTAGGCTTCCTGTCATGCATTAGGGGTTCCTGCCATGCAAATGAGGACTTGAAACAAGTCAGTTCTGACTGGTTGATGTTGCCTCATGGGTCAGGCAAGATTAACACAGGGTGGCTCGTGTACAAAACGGCTTCCATAGTGCCTTTTAGATGGAGTCTCTGTTCCAAGGGACAGAGTGTGAGGACAGTGCCATTCCTGATCTTTCTTCTGCTTTTGCCTCTGTGGCTGGGCCCATAGCCCGGGTTGGTGTTCAGTTGCAGGACGTGGCTCTTCTCAAGAACTTTATGACTCATCTTGGGTGGAATCTGGTCCTTTGAGTCCAGATCCTGCCTCCCACACCTATTTAGCTGCGTGACCTGGGCCATGTGGCCCCTCTCTATCTCAGTTTTGCTTCTGCAGACTGAACTACGACACCGCTGCCCCCCTAGGTTTGGAATTGTGTCAAGTGCAGAACACGGAGCCTGGTACGTAGTGAGCTCTCAGCGAAGGGTGTTCTGTCTTTACCGGGCTTAGAGTGACTGGCATTGGGAACCTTTTCAAGTTCCTCCAGAAGCGGGCAGGCGGTATCTTCAATAAACTAGCAAAATTTTCTGTCCTGGATAAAATATTGGAAGAGGCTTACATCTGCATGCTCGTTTGCATATATCTGCATAAGAAACACCTTAGCCCTCTTCTGCCTTCAGGGAGGCCTGCTCTCCTAGGAGTCAGAGCCCCTGCTGCAGCTCTTGAGAGGGCTCAGAGAATCCCATTCTCCACGCCAGAGGAGTGTGGTCCTAGGGAGAAGTTAGCTCTCAGCCCCCATTGCGACACCCCCACCCCTCCTTGTGGGCTGTTCAGGAGATGGTGTCCCTTCATTATCAGACCCCTCCTGCAACCCTCTCCCAGCTGCTGTTGTGGGCTCTGAATGCAAAGCAGTGTTATGTAGGCACCGATGTTTCTAACACAAAGACACATAGAATCATTGCAGTGGATGCCAGAGCTTCACCCGCAGTGCACCCAATCTTGACAGCCTCTGAGACTGGGGGGTCACTGGCAGAGTGGCACTCCAAGAGTCTGGGAGTCTGGCCTCCTATCCCCAAATGCTTTGCCGAGCCACGCCAAGTGGATGCGGTTGTTTTGACTGGCTGCCACTTTGTGGTCATGGATACCTGAGACTTGATGGTCAAGGCTGATTAGTTGAGGCTGTAAGGCAGGGAGGCCCTGACAATGCAGGGTCCGAGGAGGTGGGGGTGTTCTGGAGGCTCCCAAAGGTCCTGCTTGGCTCGACTGTGCCAGACATGGACACCAGTGCCCTTTCTGGCTCCCTCTAGGTATGCACGGCCTTCACTGCAGAGCACGCCAAGCACGGACATGTCAAGATGCACCACGCCTACACCAACGTGGTGGGCCTGGGGGACTCCAGCACGTGGAGGCTGCCTTGTCTCAACCGCTATGTCTACATGTTCCTCGCTCCTCTCTTAATCCCCATCATAACCCCACTCGTGGCTGTAGGTACGTGCTGTGAGGGCCTGGCCCAAAGTGCCTGCAATGACCTGGATTCCCCTACTCTCCCTCCAAGTCTGGCTTCGTGGAGGCCACTTGTTGAGGAAGACCCAAGAGAGACTTTCTGAGGCAGCCAGGCAGCATAGAAAGAGTCTTGGACCTGGGGCCAAGTCTGGCTCTGCCACTTATTGACTGGGACTGTGGGCAGGTAACTTCACCTCTCTGAGCCCCAGGTTCCATACCAGATCCTCAAGGGTGATTTGAAAGCAAGTAGGTCGTAGATGTAAAAATGCCCTGTAGATGTCTTGCACAGATCATATTGCATGTTCTAGTTGTCTTGTATCATGGAAACGATATTATATGGTGGCAGGAACAGAAGCCATGGGGCAGCCAGACCTGGGTTCAAATCCCAGGTCTTGACCTTGGTCATGTCACTTGATGTCTCTGTTTCTTTGTCCATGCAATGGAGGAATCCACCTCCCAGGGCTGTTGCGTGCGTGAGTTAAACACACCCAGGCCACCCTCTGCCTTAGCACCACTGAGTCAGCAAGGAGCCAGCTCGTGATGGATGCAATCCTTGCCTTCCCCTGGCTCTATTTCTTGCCCCTTCTGGCAGAACGGCTGAGGAAGGTGGAGCTCAGGACGGCTCTGCGGACACTGGGCCTGATTTCCCTGGGCCTGTATTCTCACTACTGGCTGCTCCTAAACGTGTCAGGCTTTAAGAGCCCCAGCTCAGCCCTGGCCTGCATGCTTCTCACCAGATCCCTGCTGGCTCACCCCTACCTCCACGTCAACATCTTCCAGGTGAGGCCTCCCCTACCCTGCATGCTGGGTTAAGGGAGCATTCTTTAGGGGGACTGGCTGCAGGCTGGACTCAAGGTTGAAAAGGCTGGGCAACATCGTGGCTCATGCCTGTAATCCTAGCACTTATGGAGGCCAAGACATGAGGATCCCTTGAGGCCAGGAGTTTGAGACCAGCTTGGGCAACTTTGAAACCCCGTCTCCACAAAAAGTTTAAAAATTAGCCAGGTGTGGTGGCACGTGCCTGTGGTCCCAGCTTGGGAGGTCCAGGTAGGAGGATAGAGGCTGCAGTGAGCCATGATGGTGCCACTGCACTCCAGCCTGGGTGACAGAGCAAGACCCTGTCTCTAAAACAATAAAATAAGCCGGGCTCGGTGGCTCAGCCTGTAATCCCACGCTTTGGGAGGCTGAGGTGAGTAGATTGCCTGAGCCGGCGGGTTCGAGACCCGCCTGGGCAAGTTGGCGAGACCTCATCTCTACAATAAATCAAAAAAATCAGCCGGGCGTGGTAGCACATGCCTGTAATTCCGGCTACTCGGAAGGCTGAGGCGGAAGGATCGCCGGAGCCCAGCAGGTCGAGGCTGTGGTGGCCGGGAGCGGCCACTGCACTCCAGTCTGGGCGACAGAGTGAGACTTCAACTCAAAAAAAAAAAAAGAGAAAAAATAAAATAAAATAAAATAAAATAAACAAATAAGGTGATTGGGGATAGAGAGGCCACCTAAGGAGGCATTCTCACCTTCCGACCACCGCAGGTCATCACCAAGAGTTTTGATTTCAGGTAAGCGCTTTGCTTCTCCTTGCCTGATATTGGCTGGCATGCTTTCATTGGGCGGGATGCCCAATGGAGTGAAAATAAGAACCCCACTGAATGCCATGCAGCAGGCAGGTGAAGGAGGGAGGTGGGAGGTCTTCATGTAAGGCTGAGGGCTTGGCCTTCAGCTCCAGCGCTGTTTGCACAGGGACACCTGCCTGCTCCCTGCCCAGGGAAGGCCCCGGGTGGAGCATCCCGTACTTCACCATCCGGCACTCACCACAACTGCTGTTAATGACTTAATCCCATAACTGTGTCCTGTCCTGTGCCAGTGGAAGCCCCTGGTCACCTCCGAGTTCCTAGACCTAGGACAGCGCCCGGCAGAGGAGGCACTTGCAGCACGTGGTTACAGGCACTGGTTAAACTTCATCTTGAACAATGAGTGAGACCTTGGTTGGTGAAGAGTGCAGGAAGGGTCTTTCCAGCATGAGGCAAAGGCAGAGTGCCATGACAGCCAGTGGTAGCAGTCATGGGCATTAGAGTACCACAGGATCCGAGCAGATCCCAGTCCATACCTCCTATTGTATAGATGTGGAGAGAGGCCCAGGCTGGGCAGGCAGAGGACACCTGGGGCGGGGTGGAGAGGTCCAGGGCAGCTTGGCCCAGTCCCAGGGCGTGACCCACGTGTCTGTCACAGCACATCGGGCTGCCCATGTTCTCCCGGGACAACAAGCCCCGACGAATCCACCTGATGAGCATGGGGGTGCTCAACCTGCCCCGACTGCCTGTGCTGGACTGGGCGTTCGGCCATTCAATCATCAGCTGCCACGTGGAGCACCACCTCTTCCCCAGGCTCTCCGACAACATGTGCCTGAAGGTAGGGGAGGGCTGGGCTGGGACTGGGGCCTGGGGTGAAGGAACTGTTTGAGGGTGGAGAAGGAAACCTCCAGGGCCCGGTCAGAGGTCACCCAAGAAGGGCAGCCTGGTCTACACGCAGCAGCATGGGTTTCAGATCAGAGACACCCGGTTTCTGACTAGCAGCGTGACTCTGGACAAGTTAACTGAATGCCTCTGAGCCTTGGCTTCCCCTTCTGTAAAATGGGAGTAAGCAGTGCCTATACTGACTGACCATGAGGACGAAATGGAGAAACGGATCTGAAATGTTTGGCACACGGTAGCTGCTTGGTGAAAGGCAGCTCTGGTTTTCATCCCGCTGGGCCAAGGAGGGCTGTCATGCAGACAGGAGCTCAGGGGGAGGCTTTTGGAGAGAAGCTCCCACTGGGTGGGGGGCAGAAATTCTCCGAATTTAGTTCCTCAGCTCCTCCAGAGCATCACGGAACCGGGTAGACGGGAGCTGGGACTGGGACGAGGACAGCCCCCGTGGGGTGACGGGTCTGCCCATAGTCCCAGCTCACAGCCTTCTCTTCCTGCCCGTCTTCTCTTCTCAGGTGAAGCCCGTGGTGTCCCGGTTCCTCCACGAGAAACAGCTGCCATACAATGAGGACTCATACCTGGCTCGCTTCCGGTTATTCCTCCACCGCTATGAGGAGTTCATGGTGCAGGCCCCACCGATCACTGAGCTCGTGGGGCTGCCATGAGGCCGGGCCAGTGCTGCTGCCCCTGCCTCCTTCTGGCCCAGCCCTGGCCCTTCTGCTGCTGCTGGCCCGGGGTTGTGGCTCAGTAGATGGTGGTGGACCCGGATATAAGAGGCAGGCAATGAGGCTGGGAGGGGGCCTGGTGGCCGCCTGCCTTGCTTGCTTCTCTGGGTTTCTCGGGGTATTTGGGGGAAGCAATAATGGTGGCTGAGTATTCTGGTCAGTCTGGACCTCAGCCAGCTTAATCTCAGGACTACACAGCTGAATCCTTCCCCTCTGCTCCACCTGGGCCTTGGTAGGGGGAATTGGGGGTGAGTTGGGATGCTGCATAGGGGTCACCTGGGAGGCAGGAGGGAGCACAGAGAGAGGAGGGAAAGCCCCATGGCCTGGGGTCTGCCTGGTGGTGGGAGAGCCTCATGCTGGCTTGGCCACTTTTTCTTCCTGTACCCTTTGAGGCTCTGCCCACCAAGGTGCCCTCTCCCTGGGGACCTCAGGGTGAGCTTCCTTTTGGCAGGCCTTCCTAGTTTCTCAGCCAAAGAAGCCTGTGTGAGACACTGCTCAGTAATTCCCCAAGCCCACAGTGCTGGAAAGATAAAATCAGGTGTTTTTTGTGGGGATAGAATCCAGGGAACGTGAGGGGAGAGAGTCTCTCAGGGGAAAAGAGTATGAGTAGCTTTGAGCATGACCTTGGCTAGCTCTAGAAAAGTCTGCTTTGCTCCATGATGTTTAGAAGTGGTGAATCTGGGAAATTATCCACTGGGAATGGCTTTCCTGGGAGGTAGCTGAGGCTGGAGAGGGTGGGGTCTGGAGGACAGATGGCTTCAGAGGGGAGAGGAGGGAAGGTGGGTGCAGAAAAAAGCCTGAAGTCGGGGCTGGGCTTGCTCTGGAAGGACGGTCTGCAGCCTGGGAGTGAGGTGGGCCTGTAAGGGAACCACTGATGGCAGCCAGAGGAAGAGGCCAAGGCGTTGAGGGACACCATTGGGATTTAGCCAAAGTGGACAGAGTTGAGAGACCCCAGCTGGGGGATGGACCTGGGGGTTGCAAGGAAGTACCCAGGTAGAAGGAGGGACAGAGAAGGAAGCCAGACCTGAGATGAAGCCAGAGCAGTTAGTTTAAAACAGGCTCTCTCACCTTGGCCCTATTGGCATATTATCTGGACAAGGCTTTGCTGTTGAGGATGCATGGTGGGATGTGTATCAGTATTCCTGGCTTCTGCCTACAAGGTGCTGGGAGCCCAAGTTGTGACAATCAAAACGCCTCCAGGCATTGTCGAATTGTCCATGGTTGAGAACATGCACGTCGTCCTCTGCATGCATACTTGCCTTGTTTTTCAGTTAAGTCCTTGGATGGGGTGAAGGGTGTGCTGACCCTGCTGATAGGGAGATGGGCTGCCAGCAGATGGGAACTCATGGGATGGGCAGAGGAGGCCGGTGACAGGCGAAGGCATTCTCAGAGCTCATTCTGTTGGAGACCCCGTCTCTGGTGTGGCCTTGGGCAGCTCTGCAGCAGGGCAGCCATTTGTCCCTCTGGGTCCACTCCCCACTCGTCTCTGCCCTGCCTTCCTCTGCCAAAGACCACGGATCCTTCAGGCACCTTTTCTTATAGCTCCAGCTCTCACTAGTTCCAGAACAGCTCCCACCAGGCCTGGGTGGTAGTGGCTTCCAGCTGTTACCAGCCCAGGGGTGCTTCTCCAGACCCTCAGCCCTCTGTATCAACTCCCTTCAATCACCTCTCTAGAGTGTGCCATCTGTTCCCTGCTGGGAAGCTGACTGATAGAGTGGAGTTTTGAGCCAAGCAGCCCTCTTGGCACAAGGCAGGCTTGGCAACCTCCCCGGCCCACTGCTTTGCTCTATGTGATTGCTGCTCTTTTGAAATGCATTAGCAGCTTAGAAATGGCCTTAAGGTCTAAGAGCACAATTAATCAAACTGCTAATTCTCCATATGAAAAATGCAATGTCAGAAAAGGCCCCCGTTGTGTAGTCCTGGCTAGTGATTAAAACCATCCAAATACGAAACCAATGACTCATTGTTATTGATCTGGGCCTGAGTGGAATATGGGCTGCAGCTGGAGACCCTGGTGCCAGATCTGGCTGTATCATGGACACCTTTGAAGCTCAATTTTCTGGTTAGACTGAGGATGTGGGCTGGGGATGCCTGGGGCTTATGAGGTGAGGGAAGATGACAAGAGTGAATGAAGTGTGTTTAAAGGGCTCTGCAGAGATATAAAATCTAATTTATAAAGGTATTGGGAGGTGACAACATGTATTGATGATGATAATAGATGAGTAACTTTTTGAAAAAGTTATTTTTTGAGCCAGAGTCTCTCTGTCACCCAGGCTGGAGTGCAGTGGCACAATCATGGCTCACTGCAGCCTCAATCGCCTGGGCTCAAGTGATCCTCTTGCCTCAGCCTCCTGAAGAACTGGGACTATGGGTGCACGCCACCACACCTGGCTAGTTTTTTTTTAATTTTTTTTGTAGAGAAGAGGTCTCACTATGTTGCCTAGGCTGGTCTTGAACCCCTGGACTCAAGCAATCCTCCTGCCTTGGCCTCCCAAAGTGCTGAGATTATGAGGCATGAGCCATCGTGCTTGGCCAGTAACTTTTATTTAGCACTCATGGCAGATGCTTTTACTTATGTCATCTAATTTTAATCTCTTTAACAAATTGGTACTATTTTCTCTCACGTTACAAATGATGAAAAAAGTCCTAGAGAGATTAAATTTCTCAATGTCATATAGCTAGTAAGTGGCAGAAGAGGGATTCGAATCTACTGTGTCTGACTCCAGAATTCATGTTATAAACCACCAGACACACTGCTTCTGGATAGGGAGCCATATAGAGCTTTCTGGGGTATGTGATCCTGAATCTCCAGTTTATCATTAAGACAAATCCTTTGTGAATATCCATTATGTGCCAGGCTCTGTGTGAAGCTCCGGGGATGTAAAAGCAAATAGGACTGGGTTTCCCCAGTCCCGTGGAGCTTACAGTCTTAGTGCAGGGGTTGTCAGACTCTTTCAGCAAAGAACCAGATAGTAAATATTTTGGGCTTTGTGAACCATATGGTTTCTGTTACACCTACTCAGTTATGCCATCAAAGTGCAAAAATAGCCATAGATAATATGTCAAGAAATAAGCATGGGTGGGTTCCAATAAAACTTTATATACAGACACTAAAATTTGAATTTTATCTAATTTTTCACCTGTTAAAAATATTCTTAATTTTTTTTACTATTAAAAAAGCAAAAACCATTCTTTTTTTTCTTTTCTTTTTTTTTAGTTGGAATCTCACTCTGTCGCCCAGACTGGAGTGCAGTGGCCACGCCCGGCCACTGCAGCCTCGACCTGGGCTCCAGCGTTTCTTCTGCCTAAGCCTTCCAAGTAGTTGGAACTACAGGTGTGTGCTACCACGCCCGGCTAATTTTTTGATTTATTGTAGAGATGAGGTCTCACCAAGTTGCCCAGGTGGGTCTCGAACCTGCGGGCTCAGCAATCCACTCACCTCAGCCTCCCAAAGCATGGGATTACAGGCTGAGCCACCGAGCCTGGCTGCAAAAACCATTCTCGTGGGTCATTCAAAACAGGATGGTGGGCAGCATTTGGCCTGCAAGCCATAAATAATTTGCCTACCCCTGGTCTAGTGGAGCAAGCATAAAACACAGTGACTTATTAGAGAGCAGAACAGGCTGGGTGCTGTGGCTCATGCCTGTAATCTCAGTACTTTGGGAGGTCAAGGTGGGAGGATAGCATGAAGTCAGGAGTTTGAGTCCAGTCTGGGCAACATAGTGAGACTCTCATCTCTTGGGGAAAAAAAAAAAAAAGCAAAACAGTATTTATTTCTCAGTAGAAGGAAAGGGACAGACTAGTAGGGGTATAGGGGACACCTGGGATACTGGTCATGTTTTATTTTCGAATCTGGGTGGTGGTTACATGGTTCCATCTTGTGATAATTCATCAAGCTGTACACTTATGATTTGTGCAGTTTTGTGTGTGTGTGTTTTGAGTTGGAGTCTCACTCTGTTGCCCAGGCTAGAGTGCAGCGACACACCGGCAGCTCACCTCAGCCTTGACCTTCTGGGCTCTGGTGATCCTTCCACCTCAGTTTCCTGGGCACGCGCCACCACACCTTCTTTTCATTTTCGTAGAGAGGCGGTCTGGCTACGTTACCCAGCTGGTTTCTAAACTCCAGGCCTCAAGCAATCTTCCCGCCTCTGCCTCCCAAAGTGCTGGGATTACTGGCATGAGCCGCTGCTCCCGGCCTCTGTAGGTTATACTTCAATTTTTAAAACTCATAAAAATGTCAACAGGTGTGATAAGTAATGACGGGGTAGGATCAGGTGCTGTGGGGAGGAGAGGCCTTTAACCCCTTGGAGCTTGGAAGGGGACAGGTCAGAGAAAACTTCAAGGAAGCAACGTTTAACAAGAGGGCCCTTGGGGGAAAAGGGAGAGACAACAGGTCTGTGGGTCAGAGGGTGACCACGCGGATCCTGTCTGTATTTAAAAACATGTTTTGCTCCTAATTTTTTGTTCGTTCGTTTTAACATTTTAAAACACTGCATCGTAAGATTTACCTTTATTATTGATTTTCTTTGGCGCCCCTTTAAAATCTAGACCCAAGGGGAGTGCCTCACCCGGGTCTCGGCACCGCAGGACATGGGTGGGAGGCTCAGACCTTGGTATCAAGGGTAAGCAACTCCCCACGCCTCCTTTTCTTCATCTGTGTAATGGGAAAGGGTTTAATATTCTCCCTGGCCGACACGGACAGCACCTTGCCACGGCTACACCGGCACAACACGGGTCGCCGAAGTGGGTGGCCAGGCTCCGGACGCCGGCCCCTTCCCCCAAAACTCCCACGCTCTGCTTATGCCCCAACGGGCGGGAAGGCGCTCTTGGAGCCGGACTCCTGATTGGCTGGGACGAAGCCACGCGCAGGAGGATAGGCTCTCGGAAGGCAGAGGCGCATTTGCGTCATCAGCGAGCGCCGAGAGCCTCCCGGGAGTGGGGCGCGGCTAAGTGAAATAAACTCCTTTCTCATTGGCTTCCTCTTTCGGGAGGGACTGAAACAGCGACGGGAATTCGCTCTCCTCCAAATCCAGGCTTCCGGCATTTGGAAGGAGGGAGAGGATCAGGGAGAAGCTCAGGAAGGCACGTTGGGCCCCGAAGCCCTGAGGGGCGGGGCTTCGGCGGAAGGGGGCGGGCCGAGGGCGGGCCTCTGCTCTGGGGGCGGGATTCTCTTGGGAGTCGAGGTGGCGCCGCAGCGCAGCGCTTTCCCAGCGCGTGGGAGGCGGGGCTTGTGGGCGGGTCCTCGCTTGTGGGCGGGGCCACAGGCCAGGCCGGGAAGTGACCGGCGGGCTGGTCCGCGAGCCGCGCGGGGAAGCCGCTAGGATCGGACCCGCTTGCAGATTGCAGTTCCCAGCCATGGCTCCGCGCTGCTGGCGCTGGTGGCACTGGTCGGCGTGGCCTCGGATCCGGCCACCCTCCGCCCGGAGCACCCTGAGTAGGAGCAGGGCACCTTGGGGCTGGATGGGAATGCAGGGAGGCCTGCGAGCGCTACGTGCAGTGAGGGGAGCGAAGCCGGGACAGGGCTGGAGAGGGGCGAGACTGGAGGGGTCTGTTCATGCTGACAAGATAGGAGTGGGCACGGGAGCTGATGGGGGCGTGTGCGGAGAGAGGTGAGGCCTCTAGGGTGAGACAGGGTCAACTAAGGGGAAGGAGAGAGACCATGAGGTCTACAGGTGTGAGGCGGGTGAATAGGGATGATATGGAGGTCTGTAGGGAAGAGGGAAGTCTGAAGCAAAACAGGGTCTATAGGAATAAGACGGGGGTCTACATGGGCAATATAGAGTTCTCTGGAGAGAGGGATTAGAAGAGCGAAGGTGGGGACGTAGTAGGGAGACCCATGGGGTGAGATTGGGATGATATGAAGCCCATTGTAAGGATGTGGGATTCTGGCCGATTGGGTAGGGAACTCCATACGAAAAATTGTTGTGCGGAGCAGCGTGAGGTGATGGCTGTTGAGTATGCCATCTGTCGTGGTATGGTAGGTTCATGGATGAGACATGGGGCTCTGAACGAAGATACAGCCCTTGGGGGTGCAGATGAAGTAAGGGACCCTGCAAATGCCAAATGTTGAGGAACAAGAGAAGGAGGGTGCAGGTGAGGGTGAAGCTTGGGCAGTTCCAGCTTCTCCTGAACCCTGAAGTTGGTTTGGGGTTGGGGAGGGAGGGTCGCCTTTGACTTTCCTCCCCCTCCTCTACCTGGCCCCAGGCTTCCGCCGGCAGTTCTCCACACAAGAGAAGACCCCCAAGATCTGTGTGGTGGGCAGTGGCCCAGCAGGTTTCTACACGGCCCAACACTTGCTAAAGGTAAGCTACTTCCTCCTGGCTCCCTCTGCTATCATTCACCTCCTGCTCCAATCCTAAGGGCACGTCTCTCCCCCTCTGGGTTTTAAGGCCACTCCCGGATGCCTGATGGGGAAGGGGTTCCCAGCCCATCTAGGCTGGACACTTCCTGCCTGCTTCCTTACCTACACTTGGGGCTCCCTGCGCTAGGTCCCCTGTGTGAAAGCGGTGTGTCTCAGTGACCAGTGGTCAGCAACAGGTGATCAGCTCTGTCAGGGAGCTTACACAGACCTGCAGGATGACTTCATCTTCCCTTCTCTTCCTGTCTTTCTCTTCTGTCTCCTCTAGGTCCCCAGCATCCTGCATCTCAAGTCTACCCCCTCCTCAGCTTTCTGTAACTTGACCTGCGTCACTGTGTCTTCTTCACTTACAGCTCCAGCCCTCCCATGCCATTCTGTTCTTTTGGTCTGCCTTCTGCCCCCCTTCCCCACTTCCTTGTAAAGGCCAAGGTCTCAAGCCTTTCAGTGTCAGCTTTGGCAGGCAGGGCCTCAAGGCTGCCGGTTACACTTGAGATCCCACATCAGACCTTGAAACAGAGTAGGGAGGGGAAACGAAGGTCGACTGAGACATGAAATAGTGACCTAGCTTTGGAGAAGCTTGGAGTGTCCATGGAGAGACGGGAGAAAGGATGAATATCTTAATTATACACACATGCAGATGCTTGAAATGCAGAGTGACTAGCTGTCTTGGTTTCCTCGGGGCATGGGCTTTAGTACTAAAACTGGGGAGACCCGAGTGAGTTGGTTACTCTGATGAAAAGTGACCTATACAGCTTCCCAGGCAACACAGGTGAAAGAGCTAATTATAATGATGTGATCAGCGTGAGTCGAATCAGTGGGGGCAACGAGAAACTGTTTCCTAGAAAGGGTGTATTTGGGCTGCATTGAAGAAGGCCATGCCTCTGGCAAAAAAGGCCTTCCATATGTGTGGAGTCATCCTGGAATGCAAGGCCACAGGCAGACTGCCAAGTGGGAGGATAGTCTGGGCTCTGGGAGGGAGACCAGGGAGCTCATGGTGGCTGGGGAGGCCCTGGAGGACTTCATGTAAGGGGCATTGAATTAGCTGAGTCTGAAATTTTGGGAGTGGGAGAGTAGGCCTTTTTGATAGGGTTCTTCGCACCTCCTGTGTAAGCAAAGACCCTGGCCTGCACTCAACCAGCAGACATTTGGGCTGAGGATGGATGCAAAGGCCAGTTACAAGCTGATCCTTGCCCACAGGGAGCTCCTGGCTACTGACAGTGTTCCTAAGATGGACCTAGTGCAGCACATTGGGGCAGTGACACCTGGCCTGAGGCAGGCACTGAGCACAGCATCTCATAGCATCCTCATGACAACCTGTGAAGCAGTGTCATGACTCCTGCTTCACACGTGAGGGCCCTGAGGCAGTCCAGGATCCCACCACTGAGCAGGGAAGGCACTGGGATATGAGCAAAGGTGGTCTGACAGCCAAGCCTAGCACCATACTAGGCCATCAGTCATTCATTCAGTAATCGTGTACCAGAACTGACTATGTCCCAGGCACAGGGTGCACTGGGAAGATGGGAGTGAGCAGGACAGACATAGTCCCTGTGCTTGAGGACCTAACATTCTAATGTAAAGGGCAGGTGGCTGGTTTGCAAGGCATTTTAGGGCTTGATATAAGCACAGAAACTTGAGCATATAGGGAGGGCCCCCAGACCCAGTCTGGAGGAAGATATGTCCAAATTGCATTCCGAGGGACAGCAGGAGATGTCGGGTCAGGGGACAGAACAGCAGGGGTGTCCCAGGCACAGGAATCTGCAGGGACAAAGGCCAGAAGAGGGAGAGAATGGTCCTTTGGGAGAAGGGTATGTTCCAGAAGGTGTGTGTGTGTAGTGAGGGGTGAAGAGATGAAAGCTGAAGCTGAGAGGTAGATGGGACCCAGATTCTGGGGATCTTGGATGCCGCCCACCAGGCTCTGGACTCAGCCCCCGCCCCTTCCCTGCATCAGAGTCCCCTGGGGGGGGGTAGTGGGTCTTATTAAAATGCACATTTTGGGATCTGGCTCAGACCTAATCAAACTCTGTAACTAGGGCCCAGGAATCAGCACATTTCTTTTTTATTTTGTTTAATTTCAAAGATATGGGTACAAATCATGATTAGGTATACAAGTGGTCTTTGTTCAGGTAAAGTTTGGGTCTCCCTTTCGCCTGGTTTGAGATCAGGTACCCTTTTATTGATGTTGCATGCCCCTCTCTCCCATGGCAGTTTCCCACTACTGCCAATCCCTTTCTTATAGCACTATGATAAATGTTCAGGGTCTGCTTATGAGTGAGAACATGTGGTACTTAATTCTTTCTGTGATAGTTCACTGAGTGTGACAGGCTCTAGGAATCAGCAATTTCCAACACCCTAGGGGTTTCTGGTGCCCACCACTATAGGTGGGTGGCTTCACTGGAGAGTTTTAGGCAAGGGACTGATAGGCTGTCATTTTTCCTTTGGGATGTCCTCTCTGCCCGTTGGGTAGATACTGGCAGGGCCGGTGGCCAGGAGAGCAGTGGGGAGCTGCTTGAGTGGCTGCCAGGAGGAGAAGGACTGGGAGGAGGTGGGATGGTTGGAATAGGGTCGGAGGTGGGGCAGGGAGGAGCCCCAGGTTCCAGGTTCTGAGTGGATGCAGTGGAAGAAACAAGAGTAGAAGGCAAGAGGTTTGGGGGAAGGAGGCTTGGCTTCCATCTGGGTGGGTCTGAGATGTCTGGCGTGAGACATCCGGGGCTCAGGTTTGGAGCTTGGGGAGAGGTCTGGGCCGGAAAGCGAGTGAGAGTGAGATACGCGAGCAAGTCCGTGGGAATTTGAGATCACAGGGGTGTGGGTAAATCCTTCCCAGGGAGTGTGTGCCCAGGGAGAAGGGGGGGACCCCGGATGGGAAGAACCTAAGAGAATGTCCTTGTTACGGGGGAACAGCTGGAGGGCTAGGAGGGAGGGACAAGTTCAGCCACATAAGATAAGGGGGAAAACGGTCCAGCTGACTTAGCCCCATGGAGGTGGCGCTGGAGAGCACATTGTGACCCAGAGTGAAGGATCCAGAGTGAAGACAGGAGGGAATGGCAGTAGAGACAAAGGGAGAGGATTGGGTGAGGCATCGCCCACCAGGCTAAACTGTCTGGACTTTGTCTGATGGCAGTGGGCCCCAGGGAAGGTTTGTGAGCAAGGCAGTGACGTGCCACAGCAGTGACAGTACTGGTAGCTCACACGACACACTGAACACTCAGAGCAGCTGCACCCTGGGCTAAGTACTCGCTCACTTAACCTTGAGCATGATGCCAGAAGGATGTCTGTTGGGCAGAGAGTTAAACTTTCCCCAGGGTACAGAGCCGATGAGTGGTGGAGCTGGGATTGGTGTCCATGACCGTGTGACTCCAAGGCCAGACTGTCGGTGGTAGAACATCGTAGCATTTGAGAGAGGTGGCTGACCTGGGATGGAGCAAGGTGGGAAATATTGGGAGGGGACGGGGCTCGGGTGGAGGAGCGGAGTGGGAGGAAGAGGGGCTTGGACGGAGGTGAGGAGGTGAGTGGGAGCCCCTGTTGGGGTGAGGCGACTGGTAGGCCGGGGCTTGAGTCCCAGTGAATTGGGAGGTGTCACAGCGAACCTAGGATGGGATGGGAGCCAGGTGTGTCTCCATGCGTACCCCAACTGCTTTACTGCCAACCTGCTTATGGCCTAGAGTCTCTTACCATCCGAACTCCCTGATGCTTCCCAGCCACCCTGAGAGGGAGCCGTTATTCACCCCAGTTCGCAGATGGGGAGACTGAGACCTGGGGAAGCCCTGAGACTTGCCAGCATCGCATGACTGGTTGGCAGAGCCAGACCAGACTTGTCCACCCAACCCTGTGCCTTCCACCTGGCCCCTCGAAGTGCCCTGGGCAGGCAGTCAGCGTGGGCCCGCTGTGTGAGCGAGACTGCTTTTCTAAGACTAGCAGCAGGGCCATTCCCATCTCTCTCCGGCCCCCACATGCCCCAGTGTGTCTCTCTCCCTGTCTTACTGTCCTGTCCTTTCCAACAGGATGATGCTGGAGACCAGAGTTAAAGCAGCTGTGAACTTCACAGGGTGGTCCTCAGACTGGCTGGGCATTTCGGAAGTGTCGGAGGGTTGGAGGGCCGGGCTGTGGGTCACACCTGACCCAAGGAGATGAAGGAGCTCCCCTGATACGACTCCAGTGGTGGGGAAGCTATGCCTCCCTCAGCTGGCCACGCTCTCACACTCTCCGCGGCTGGCAGTCCTTCCTGAGGTCTGATCTTAGCTGCTTGTGCCGCCCACTTCCCCTTGTCTGGTGCTCTGGGCAGACGGGAAGTCGAGGCACGTTCTGCCTCCTGGGTCCCATCCCATGGAGCTGAGCTTTCCTGTTCTTCCTGGGGAAGGGGAGGTTCCGTGGGGTCCCAGCCTCCTGCCCGGCTCCCCCAGCTGCCACCTTCTCTCCCAGCACCACTCCCAGGCCCACGTGGATATCTACGAGAAGCAGCTCATGCCTTTTGGCCTGGTGCGCTTTGGCGTGGCGCCCGACCACCCCGAGGTGAAGGTGCGTCTCCCTGGACCTGGAGCGTGGGGTTGGCGACTTTGGCCAAGACGAGGAGGGCAGGGAGGCTCCGTGGCTGGACGGAGTGACTGTCGAAGCCACCACGGTGCCATGTGGGGTGAGGGAGGGGCTGGCATGATCCCTGGAGCTGCCTCACCTTCTAACCCCACCCACTCTGGGGGTGCCCGGCAGAATGTCATCAACACGTTCACCCAGACGGCCCAGTCTGACCGCTGTGCCTTCCGTGGCAATGTGGAGGTGGGCAGGGACGTGACCGTGCCGGAGCTGCGAGAGGCCTACCATGCTGTGGTGCTGGTGAGTGCGGTTGGGTGCCGGGCGGGGGCAGGGGCTGCAGCAGGAGGGGGTGCTGGGTAGGGGACAGGGGCTGCAGCGGGCAGAGGCCGGGGCTAGGGGGCAGGGGCTGCAGCAGGAGGGGGGTGTGGCCAGGCTGGAAGCTACAGAGGAGAAGCCAGTGGTAGGCCACTGGGCGTCTGGGGGGCTTCCCCACTTCTCGGGGCCGGTGCTGAGGGCTCTGGGCCTTGGGTGTGCTGTCTTTCGTCAGAGTTACGGGGCAGAGGACCATCAGGCCCTGGAAATCCCTGGGGAGGAGCTGCCAGGTGTGTTCTCGGCCCGGGCCTTTGTGGGCTGGTACAATGGGCTTCCGGAGAACCGGGAGGTGAGTTTGGGGAACACCACCTCTGCCTCTCCCTCCCGACCCCTCTGCCAGGACCAAGGCAGTCCTTGGATGCCAGAGCTGGGGGAGGAGGGGGCCACCGTCCAGGGTGAGATGTGAGACACTGGGCTGACCGAGGGGGGGTCGGCTGTGGGGGCGGGTGGGGGAGGGACCTGAGTTGAGCTCAGATAGGCTGGTCTTTCTGAGTGTGGGAACCCAAGGGTACGGCTGGGGACTGGGCGTGAGAGGTGTCTGCAGACTGAGGTTAAAGCCAAAGCTAGAGGGACCCTATCAAGACTTTGTCCTTCCAGCTGGCTCCAGACCTGAGCTGTGACACAGCTGTGATTCTGGGGCAGGGGAATGTGGCTCTGGACGTGGCCCGCATCCTGCTGACCCCACCTGAGCACCTGGAGGTAAGTGGCAGGTTGGGGGGTGGGGCCAACTGAGGAGAGAGTGTCTCCCCCTACAGGGTTCAGGCTTCACCCCTCTAAACTGAGCTCAGTGCCTTTGTTTCCCCAAGGTGCCGAGGCAGAGGCCTTCTGAAAGGCAGCCCCATGAGCTTCCCCCTTCCCTTCTGTACTCCGGCTAAGTGGGCTCTTTAAAAAAACAACTCGTCTGTGTTCCACAGGACCTTTGCACATGCCCTTCCCCATGACTGGAACGTCCTGACTTACCCCTTGCCGGTTGCCATTTAAAGTTCGTCTTTTAGATCCTGACTCAGTTGTCCCTTCCTCCAGGACTGCCCTGAATGGGTCCATTTCCCCTGTAATGCCCTCCTCTCATAGGCCTGCCTACTTCTGTTTTGTAGCACGAGGCCGGGGGTGAGTCTCACGTAGCCCAAAGACACCCCCTTTCTCAGGTATCCCCACCCCAGCCTGGTATTGCTCACAGCATAGGTGCCATCACTGTAATTTTGCACTGGCTGATGAGCATTGGAGGAGCAGCTCTCTCTGCACCAGATCAGAAGCTCCGTGAGAGTCGGAACCATGTCTGTTTTGCTCGCCACTGCCCACCCCTGCCCCTAAACTCCGTCTCCGTAAGGACTTGTTGAATGAGAGCCCGGGCCTGGTTTGCTGCTAGGGGAGCCAGTTGCGGAATTGTCTGCAATGCTCCATCTGGCCACCAGGGGAGGGCAGTGATGCAGTTTTGCTCCGCCAGCCTTGGTTCAGGGTAGGGACGTGACCAAGCGGGGAGTCCCCTTCTCCTGGTCAGTGTTCGATGACTTCAAGGCCATCCTTTTGTGCCAGAAAACGGACATCACGGAGGCAGCCCTGGGGGTACTGAGGCAGAACCGGGTGAAGACGGTGTGGATAGTGGGCCGGCGTGGACCCCTGCAAGTAGCCTTCACCATTAAGGTGCTGGGGCTAGAGGGGGAGGGGCCAGGGTCCCAAGTAGGGAACCTCCCCTTGGGGGGCTGGGATGGGGTGGGACAGAGCCGCTGGAAGTAGCTGCTGCTTGGGATGGACGAGAGTAGCAGGCAGGACCCCCGGGGTCCTGTGCTTTCTGTGGAGGAGGGTGGTATCTCCCATTTGGGTTGGACTCTTGGGTGGGCTCAGAGGTGCTCAGCGTTCTGGGCCTGACCTCCCCCCCCCCACTTCCCACCCCCCTCCCCCCTAAGGAGCTTCGGGAGATGATTCAGTTACCAGGAACCCGGCCCATTTTGGATCCTGCAGATTTCTTGGGTCTCCAGGACAGGATCAAGGGTGAGGGGCTCTGGCCTGGCCCCCCAGCTACTAGGGAGGGGATGGCCTAGGTCAGAGAGGACTCAGGGGGAGGGTATGCAGCGAGAGGACCCTGGCCCGAGGACAGCCCTGAGACATTCTACGTTGCTGACAGAGGTCCCCCGCCCGAGGAAGCGGCTGACAGAACTGCTGCTTCGAACAGCCACGGAGCAGCCAGGGATGGAGGAGGCTGCCCGCCAGACGTCAGCCTCCCGGGCCTGGGGCCTCCGCTTTTTCCGAAGCCCCCAGCAAGTGCTTCCCTCACCAGAGGGGCGGCGGGCAGCAGGGATCCGCCTGGCAGTCACCAGACTGGAGGTGAGTCTCATGTTACCCAAAGCCACGCCCCTTCTCAAGCCCACCCCACCCCGGGCTGGTGTTGTCCACACTCTCCCCAACAGGGTGTTGGTGAGGCCACCCAGGCAGTGCCCACAGGAGACGTGGAAGACCTCCCTTGTGGACTGGTGCTGAGCAGCGTTGGGTATAAGAGCCGCCCTATCGACCCCAGCGTACCCTTTGACCCCAAACTTGGGGTCATCCCCAATACGGAGGGTCGGGTTGTGGACGTGCCAGGTGAGAGGGCATGAGAAGGCTGGGCACCACATTATGGTGGGAGGCCAGAGTCTCCTGGGGCCACTCAGTCATCTGTCTAATGATATGCACCGAGAAGCCGCTCTGAGGCAGGCTGTATCCAGCACCCAGTGCCATCCTCCTGGCCCTAGGAGAAGTTCCCAGTCTAGCTGGACTTATGGGACATATGTCTGCTCTGGGCTAGGCTCTGTGCTCAGTGCTGGGAGTGGAGATTAATAAGGCAGGCCATGTCCTCAGGTAGCTTCCAGTCTTATTAAATACACACATAGCTATCTAGTCGCTAATTTATTCAGTAAGCACAATGGGCGTGCTGAAGCGGGGGCAGGGGGGTGGTGGTGGCAAACCCCAGCTCCTGCCCCCAGGGAGTTCCTTGTCTACAGGGAAACCGAGGGGGGGACGGCATGGTAAAAACAGGCTGAGAAGAATCCAGGGTGGTGGACCCGTGGCTGGCAGAGTGCTGGGAGCCTTGGGGTGTCTGTGTGTGTACATGTGTGTACAGACGGGGGGGCACAGGCTTCCAGCGTGGTGTCCAGGTATTTCCCTTTCGTTCCCCATCTGGTACTCCCCTCAGGCCTCTACTGCAGTGGCTGGGTGAAGAGGGGACCCACAGGCGTCATAGCCACCACCATGACTGACAGCTTCCTCACCGGCCAGTCGCTGCTGCAGGACCTGAAGGCCGGGCTGCTCCCCTCTGGCCCCCGGCCTGGCTACACCGCCATCCAGGCTCTGCTCAGCCTTCGAGGTCTGGGCCCTGGCGCGGAGGTCCTGGGAGGAGGGATGGGTGGCCCCTCTTTGGGGGGTGTTCTGGGGGGCGGGTGAAGCAGGGGTGGTGACAGAGACACCTGGGCAGTGCCCACAGGAGATGTGGAAGAGCTCCCTTGCGGGCTGGTGCTGAGTAGCGTTTCCCGTTTCCCTCCGCTTCAGGGGTCCGGCCGGTCTCTTTCTCAGACTGGGAGAAGCTGGATGCAGAGGAGGTGGCCCGGGGCCGGGGCACCGGGAAGCCCCGGGAGAAGCTGGTGGATCCTCAGGAGATGCTGCAGCTGCTGGGGCACTGAGCCCAGACCCCTGTCCGGGGCGGGGGAGGGAGGAGGGCTTGCAGGGAGAGGGCCCGATCAGCCTGAGAGGGATTCGGTGCCCCCGCTGCATCGCGCCGCCCCGCTGAGGGCTTGGCTGTGCCTCTTCCAGGGGTCTCTGGACACGCCCTCCTGTGAGGAGACGGCCGTGCCTGCGGTTTAGTTTTCGGCAGGGAGGTAACCTCAGGGCTGAGCGGAGGCGCCGGCTGACCTCACTCCCTCCCACCTCTCTCCCGCTGGACTGGGGGGTCACGAGCTGGGAACACGCTGGAAATAAAACAGCCGCAACCAAGGGCCACGGTTGATGTGGAACTTTTCGGGGCGCTGGGCTGGGCGGTCGCCTTCCGGCAGCAGCTCCCCTTCGGGCACCAGGTGGCGCCGCAGAGACAGGTCCGCACCGGGGGCCTCGGGGGGGGTTGGCGCCCAGGCCTGCGGTACCCGCTCTCCCCCTGGCTTGGCCCTGCCGCGGGGG
>NW_007259923.1:0-885 GCF_000164805.1 Carlito syrichta
ACTACCTACAAAAAAAACCCCTGGACCAGATGGCTTTCCAGCAGAATTCTACAATACATTTAAGGAGGAGCTGATACTAATCCTACTGAAGGTATTCCAGGTGATTGAGAAAGATGGAACTCTCCCCAAATCATTTTACAAAGCTAATATCACATTGATACCCAAGCCATGTAAAGACCCAACAAAGAAAGAGAACTACAGGTCAATATCTTTGATGAACATAGATGCTAAAATTCTCAACAAGATCATAGCAAACCGGATTCAACAACACATCTCAAAAATCATCCATCATGACCAAGTAGGTTTCATCCCTAGGATGCAAGCCTGGTTCAACATTCGTAAAACTATAAATGTAATTAAATACATCAACAGATGTCAAAACAAAAACCACATGATTATATCATTAGATGCAGAAAAAGATTTTGATAAAATCCAGCATCACTTCTTGATAAAAACCCTCGAACCTCTAGGCATATGGGGAACATACCTCAAAATTGTAAAAGCCATCTATGAGAAACCCACAGCTAGCATACTCCTAAATGGACAAAAACTGGAACCATTTTCCCTAAAAACTGGAACAAGACAAGGATGCCCACTCTCACCCTCCTGTTCAATATAGTATTGGAAGTCCTGGCTAGAGCAATCAGAGAAGAGAAGGCAATCAGGGGTATCCAAATAGGAAAAGAGGAAGTCAGGTTATCTCTCTTTGCAGATGACATGATTGTGTACCTTGAAAACCCAAGAGAATCTGTCAAAAACCTCCTTACACTGATAAAGGACTTTGGCAAAGTCTCAGGAAATACAATAAATATGCAAAAGACAAGTTCATTTCTTTACACCAATAATAAACAAACAGAAACCCAAATAAAAACCACAATTCCATTC
>NW_007259923.1:1213-2141 GCF_000164805.1 Carlito syrichta
AAGTGGAAAAATATCCCATGCTTGTGGATTGGAAGAATCAACATTGTGAAGATGTCCATCCTACCTAAGGCAATCTACAGATTTAATGCAACACCCATCAAATTACCAGCAACATTCTACTTAGACCTAGAAAAAACAACACAGAAATTCATATGGAAACACAAACAACCAAGAATAGCCAGAACAATCCTCAGCAAAAAAAAGCAAAGCAGGTGGTGTCACATTACCAGACTTCAAACTTTACTATTAAACTACAATAATAAAAACAGTTGGCATTGGTACAGGAACAGGCATATAGACCAATGGAATAGAATTGAGATTCCAGAAGCAAAACCTCAATTTCTCAACCAACTCATCTTCGACAAAGCCTCTACCACCTCCACTGGGGAAAGGAGAACCTATTCAGTAAATGGTGCTGGGAAAACTGGCTGACCGCATGAAGAAGACTCAAATAAGACACCTATCTATCCCCATATACACAAATTAACTCTAAATGGATTAGAGACCTAAATGTAAAACCTCAAACCATAAGAACCTTAGAAAATGTAGGACATACCCGTATAGAAATTGGAACTGGCATCCAATTCCTGAACAAAATCCGAAACCCACAGGCCATAAGAGATAAGATAGACAAGTGGGACCTCATTAAACTGACAAGCTTCTACAAAGCCAAAGAAACCATCAAGAGAGCATAGAGACAGCCCACAGACTGGGAAAAAGTATTTGCCAACTCCAGGTCCAACAAAGGCTTAACATCAGAACTACAAGGAACTCAAATGTGCTGTAAAGAAAAGAAACAACAACCCCATTATAAAGTCGGCAAAAGATGTGGATAGTCACTTCTTAAAGGAAGACATCCAAGCAGCCTATAGACACATGAAGAAATGTTCAACCTCACTAATCATCAAGGAGATGCAAATCAAAACCA
>NW_007259923.1:2465-5005 GCF_000164805.1 Carlito syrichta
CACCCCTTATCAACAAGGTGCCTGAATGAAGCATATTTGTATACCTAACCCTTAACTGTATCCCACAATATCAAGATAAAAAATGTTGATATATCAAAAAAAAGAAAACTACATTGTTTAGAAAAATTAAAGATCTAAATAGAGAGAAGTATTAATCATATTTATTGATAAATCAATTTTATTGAGTCTTCATGCTTATTGAAGATGTCAATTTTCCTCAAGTTGATTTCTAGATTCAAGACAATCTCCAACAAAATTTCAGAAATATTTTTGTAGATATTGATAAACTTGTTCTAAAAAATCATATGAGAATATAAAGAATCTGGGTTAGACAAAACAATTTTGAAACAGAATAATTGGAAGGCTAAAATTACCTGATTTTAATACAGATACTTATTAAAGAGTTATAGAAATCAAGAAAATATGATATTAGCATAAAGATAGACAAATTTAGCAACAGAGTCTGAAAATATACCTACACATACATAGACAACTGATTTCCCACAAAGGTGCAAAGGCAACCCAATGAAAAAAATAATAGTCTTTTCAACAATAGGTGCTAGGCGTCATAAGATATACCTACACATGAAAAAAAAGGAACCTTGACTAATATCTTGCACCATACACAAAAATGAACTCAAATAGATCATAGACATAAATGTAAAATCTAAATGTATAAACCATGTAGAAAAAAATATAGGAGAAAATCTTTGTGACCTTGGCTTAGACAAAGAATACTCAAATTTGACATCGAATGATCCATGAAACAACAAATTGATAAATTGGACTTCATCAAAATTAAAATTTCTGCTCTTTAAAAGACACCATTAAGAGGATAAGAGATATGCCACAGACTGGGGGGAAAAAATCGCAAATCATGTATGTGATAGAAGACCTGTATTCAGATTATATTAAAAATTATCTAAATGTGGTAATGAGAAAACAAACAACCCAATTAAAATTGGGCAAAAAACTTGAAGAGACAATTCACCAAGGAAGATGTACAGATGGTAAATAAGCATATAAAAACACACAATATTATGATTCATTAGGGAAATTCAAATTAAAACTGCAACGTGATACCTTTAGACACCTATCTGTTCATACCAAGTGTGAGTGAAGATGTGAAGGAGATAGAACTCTAATACACTGCTGGTGGGAGTGCAAAATAATCCAAACTCTTTGGAAAACGTTGAAATTTTTTAAAAAAGTTAAACATATACCTATCATATAATGCATCTTATTCCAGGCCTAGGTATTATCCCAAGAGTAATGAAAACATATGTCCATACAATGACGTGAACAGTAATATTAAAGGCATCTTTATTTATAATACTTCCAAACAAGAAATAATCCAAATTTCCATCATCAGGTGAATGCATAAACAACCTGTAGTATATACATACAATGGAATACTACTTAGCAATAAAAAGAAATGAACATGATATATACAACAATATAGATCTCTCAAAACAATTATTCTTATTCAAAGAGCCAGACCCCGCCAAAAAGACACATTGTTTGATTCAATTTATATAATAAGAAATGCAAACTAATGTATATGATCAGAAAGCAGAAGGCAGAGGAGGAAGAAGGAGGGATTAGAGAGGGGCTTAGGAACTTTTACGAGATTTGTGCCTGTTCGTTATCCTGATTACGGCGATAGTTTAAAGAATGTAAAAACATCAAACTATTTGCTTTAGTCATGTGCAGTTTATTTTGTCAATTTTACTTCAATAAAGTTTTTTGAAAAAAAAATGAAGGAATCTGTGTTTGTGGATATGGAACTATGTACCTGACATAGTAGGTAAAGGGGGAGTTCCAGAATGTTATGTATAGTTTGATCTCAGATTTTTAAAAAAAAATTAAAAATTAATAAAATTCTTCTCCCTCACTATGTACTTGTTTGTGTATTGCCAGTCTGGTGGTTTACACAGTGAACTACAGTGTCATCCCTGGGGATTGAGTTGTAGCCCAGGGCAAGGTGCTATATTCATGTTTAATACCAAGCTGTTCTCACTTGATATTTAGGTTTCCTTTCAAGTACGGTAGACCCTTGAACAACAAGGGCTTGAATGGCGTGGTCCACTTATACTTGGATTTATACACTATTTTATACAATATATAATATATATAGCATACAAAATATATGGTAATTCACAGTTTATGTTATCGGTAAAGCTTCCGGTCAACAGAAGGCTATGAGTAGTTTAAGTTTGGGAGGAATCAACAGTTATACCCCAATTTTCTTCTGTGCAGTGTTGGCGCCCCCAAATGCCCTTCACCTTCCGCGTTGTTCAAGTGTTAACTGTATCTGTATACGGACAAAGGGGTGCGCTTCGCGGGGAGGTTACGTCCTAGGAATTGGAACAATTCGTCCCTCTTTGGAGAGAACAGTTGTCTTCTATGGCAACTGGTCACAGATATCCAATCCAGGACCAGCAGGAGGAAACTTCCCACCTAAGGGGAGCCCCGGTGGAGGGGCTCTGGGGTGGGTCAGAACACTAGGTGTGACTCGACCCCCCCTCTGAAAGTGGAAG
>NW_007259923.1:5525-31723 GCF_000164805.1 Carlito syrichta
CCCACCCCGGCCGAGGCCCGGCTGCCCGGAAATCCAGGGGGGGGGCTCTCCGGCCGCGGGCGGCGCGCGTGTCGTGCGCCGTCGGCAGGGGTTTCTCAGCGTGTTGGTTTCCCCGCGCTGCGCCGCGCCGGACCAGGCTGGCCGGACTCAGCCGTTCGCTGCCCTTTGGAGGGTAAGCTTAGGAGGGGCTGGTTCGTCTCGCCTCCCCTCGCAAACCCGGTTTGTCGTTGAAAAATGCCGAGTGGCCACCGATACACGAGGTGGCTCTTGCGCGACTGCTGGGTGGGTTTGGGGTCCCCGGAGTGTCGTGTTGCTAGTACCCCAAAGAGATGTGCAAGAGGAAAGTGGTTCAAGAGGAAAGCGTGAGTTCAGACGCTTTCAGGTGTACCTTTCTTTGTCTTTGACGAGCTTGCCTTTTAAGAAACGTTTCCAAAATATGAAACTGAAGAAGAAATTGGGATTATTTTCCCCCAGAAAAGTGCGGCCAAAAGATTTCTGGAAGCATGTGTGTTGGTCGTTAGATCCCTCAGCGTGCCCAGCAAGGAGATGAGCCTCTCTCCGGTTCAGAGGCCTCCCTGCGGAGCCTGGCTTGCTGTCCTCACGTTTTCCAGAGTCAGGGAGGAGACTTTGGGGTCGGCGGGGCAGAGGGGCACAACTGCCTCAGGCACCCCCATTCAGGGATTTTTCACAGATTGCCCAATTCAGTTGTGCTCCTTTACCTCTCAAAAGGTGTTTTCAACCTACATATATTTTGAAAACTTCAGTTTTCCTGTGATTTTTAAAGGCAAACATATCTGTTCTAAAATTAAAAGTTTTACTTTTAAGTGGACCTGTCTTAATACCACAGAAATGAGGAAGTGTAGAAAATTGCTAAACCAGTAATAAAGCGTGAGACCACCCAAAAAATGGCAGACGCAGCTTTAGAAAAGATTTGTTTGACTTAAATCCTTGTCCTTTGTCTCCTTAAAACCTGGATGATATTTTTGATTTTGATATATATATATATATTTTTTTTTTTTTTTTTTTTTAATTGTATCTTTTAAACTTAGGAGGGAACTTAGAGTCACCTGTGCTGCATAGAGCATAACTCTTTTAGACAACTTCCTCAGCATATCGCGTTTTATCCTCTGCTTGGAGTATATTTAGTGGAAGGAGGTATTGCCCGATTCTTTTGTTAGAAAGCCATGTTTTAAAACTATCACGTATATGTACCACATTTTTTTATCCAGTCCAGTTTCAATGGGCAGCACAGTTGATTCCATGTTTTTACTATTGTACATAGTGCTGCAGTAAACATACACATGTAGGAATCTTTTTTGTACAGAGATTTAAGTTCCTCTAGGTGTATTCCCAGAAGGGGGATTGCTGGGACAAATGGAAGGTCCATTTTTAGTTTTTTTAGGAATCGCCATACTGTTTTTCATAGAGGTTGAACTAGTTTGCATTTCCACTAACAGTGTAGAAGCATCCCCTTTTTCTGCATCCTCACCATCATCTTTTCACTTTCATCTTGCTGCTTCCAACAAATTTGTCTAGCCTTTTAGATAGTTCTGAATCTTTATTCTGTTACCTGTGGTATTTACAAATTATTTCTACTGTTGTGGCAATTGAAAACTTGAAACTTTTCAAAGTGACTTACATATATTTATGTAACCAGTCTGGAAGAACCTGGAGAGGATGCAGAAGGTAGTTGCATCCATTGGTGTTACGGATTGGCTTTGGATGTTCGATCAGTCTTTCATCTACTCTGTCTTTGAAAACCTTACCCTCAAGAGCACTGTAGGAGATTTTTTAGACACTTTTAGAGGCTCCAATTCTCATGGTCACCTGATCTATGAAATTAGTAAACATCAAAAAAGGAATTTGGGTTCAAGTGGTTAGTAAAACCAGTAGGCGAACTTTGAGTTATCATCAGTTTTTTTTTCTAAATGCTATTAAGTCTATGTTAAAGATTTAGTGTGCAGCTTGCTGGCTTCTCCTTTTTTGGAGATATGGTTTATCACTTGATTGGGTCCTGTATTCTGGTTTTGTCCTCTGCCAGTCCTCAAAATTCCAGATAGTGACTCCGAGACAGCAGTCAAGTTCCTTCAGCAACCAAGAAAGTCATTCATCTGATCCTGAAGACTTCAGTGAACTGATCTGAGATAGGTACTTGCGCACCACCACTTTATTCATGTTAGGTAGCAAATTCCTATTTCTAGTCCCTTGCCAGATTATGTCAGTATTCTCTAGTATAGAGAATGGCCTACAGACACAGAAATTAGCCACATGTGTAACTCAGTAGAAGTTTTTGCAGTAAGTAAAATTGTGTGTCATCTGATTCAGGAAATGCAATCACTTGTCTTTCTCTTATTTGTGGTATTCCTCTGAAAGTGTGCTTCCTTCACTATACTTCTAGAATGTGAATGAGGGGTAGCCAACCTTACCTCCTTGTTATCTGGAAGACTGTGGTTTGGCTAATAGTAGAACAACAGATGGCAATAGGAAAGTCAAATGGTGGATATTGAGCCCAAATACATTCCCCCTGTCTGTCCTCCCCAGTTCTACTTTAGGAGTGGGATTCAGAGAGAAATTGAGAACTGAGAGATGGTAGACAGTAGAGATTTAAGAGTTTTTAGTAGATTGTTAGGTTGATTTGTTTACCTCCTCTAGGCAGTTGAGTTTGGCTTACAAAAATAGTGGAATATATTTACTTACTTTTACTTTACAGCATTTATTCATTATGCCAAAGCTGGGAGTTTTATCCTGGTATAGACTTGTTATCATTGTCTTCAGTGTCTGTAGACTTTGCTCTCAACTCCAACAAGTCAGTTTGCCTGAAATTTGTCAAACCTCAGAGAGTGTGAATGAATGAATGCCAACTCTATCAATAGAAATGAAAAAATAGTTTCAATTCAGAAGCATATGTTCTATTAACAGTAGACTAGTCAAACTATATTCATATGGGAATGATAGAATAACAGTACTTATAAATCTAAATTGTTATAACTGCAATGGTGTTATGTACTGCTAAACTAGAATTGAAAGATGTACACATGCTGTAAACAAATAAATGTAGTCGTGAACTGGTTTAAATTTTTTGTAATATCTCTCTTTACATTTTGATTAAAATGTGAATTTTCAGCACCCTTTGACTCTTTAGTTCATAGCCTTAGTAGAACTTCAAGTGTAATTTCTGGTAAGTGTTACAATATTTCTATTAACCAGGTTAGTTTTTTTTTAATGGGCAAAAAAATAGTTTTGGAATTAATAATTTTCTTTTAAAAATCCTTCATTGTATATGGTGATATATAAATATCCTAGGCATAAAAATTATTGGATGCATATTTATATATTCTGATGAATGTGTTTTTGTGGTATTTTGCAAAGATAGGAAGTGAAGTCAAATGGTTGTTGATGAGTACCGTGTGGCAGCAGTGACTTCATTTCATTGGTTCAGAGTGAACTGTAACTTGGAAGCATTCCTTAGGTAAGAATGGCTTGATGAAGAAATGATCAGTTTCTTAAATGTCCACATTTATTTAGAGTAGAATGTTTGTATCAGTGTTTTTAAGCTAATAAAGTTCAGTTTTTCTTATATTCTAAAATACATTTTATGATGCATATAGCTATAAAATTATTTTATATGAAGTTTATGGTTTGTGGATGAGTTTTTTCCTCCGAAAGTTAATCTACACAAATAGAAAGAAAATTAAATGTTATTTTAAATAAATGATTGATATTCATATAGCACCCTCTAATTGTTTATCACGATTCTGCTATCAGTGAATTGGCAATTTAATGCTGTTAAATAATTTTAATAGTCAATCCCTGTTACGTACAATGAGATTTAACATACAGCGTCATCCCTTTGTTAGAATTGCAAGGCAGTTTTCTAACCTGGCATTTGGGTGAAGTTTGACTTCACTGCTTTTCTAGTGAAGGATTAGATTAAGAGTAACTTATTTTGTAATAATTTAGTGAAATTTTTAACTATCCATTTTGAAGGTTACCAAATAAAACAGTTAAAAGCAAAATGTCAATGAATGTTCTCCACATCTGAAATCAGAATCCAGTATCTAGTCCTTTAACTTACCATTTGAAGGAATTAGCATTTTAGGGAATCCACCCTTTTAAAATAGCTTATGCTTTGAATTACTGGTAGTCGGCAGTTTCATGTACTCTATATTGTATTGTTGAAGAGGTCCGAAGTTACACATGTAACTTTAGTCAAACTAAAATGTTTATAGTAGCTCTTTTGCCTGATACTTGAGATACAGCTTTGCAACTATTTTTTGCTTTCCATTCTCATTTTCTAGGCCCTAGAGATGACTTTTCATTTTGTTCAGTGACTGAATGGGTCAGTCCTGCTCCTGGGATCCAGCTCTATGTTGTGGTTAAGAAATGTTTCACACCAGACAGAGTGAATCACAAGACAGCGATTTTTACATATTACATAAATATTTCATTAGATTTGAAGGTATGTTTCAATTATGACACTGAATCTTCCATATGTGTATCTCTAACATTGAAGGATGGAAGGAGGGCTAGTTAACCAAAGTGGGATGAAGTTCAGAACCACTCTTACCATTGTTTTGCCTTTCAAATTATTGCATACTTAAAATGCTTTGGATTCTCAGAATAGATGCACAAGATGACTGTATATACTTGGATATATCTGGACTTCAAATTTTGGGGATCTTAGTTGTGTCCCAAGCTGGCTAATACCTGGAGATGCATCATTTCTTTTTCGAGGGGAAGAATGCTCATTCTCTTGCTGTTTTACTCTGACCAGAGAGGATCAGGTGTGTTGCTTGTAGAAAGGCTTAGTCCCTGTAGCATCCAACTTCTCTAGAGCTCCTGTGTCTTGGTTGTCATCTGTCTCCTCATCTATAAAGCAGGAATAACAGCAGTACCTATCTCATAAGATTATTGGGAAAATTAAAGTACTTCAAGTGCCAGCACACAGTAAGCACTCAATAATGTTGCAGACTGTGTTGCTATGTTAAATTGCCCAATGCAGTTTTTGGAATTGTTTTAATTACTGAAGTCAAAGCACAAATTTAACAAAAACTCAAATGATGGCAACAATTTATGCGCTGGCACTTGAAGTACTTTAATTCTCCCAACAACATTATGAGATAGGTACTGCTGTTACCCCTGCTTTACAGATGAGGAAAATGAGGCTTAGAGGAATTTGCTCTGACAAGATCATCTGATTAGTAAGTAGTAGAGTGGGACTTATGCTTTTAATTGTGTTTTGCCTCTCAGGAGTTCTTAGCACAATTGCAATGTGTTGCTTCCTCTTTTGTAGATTATAAGATACAATAATTGACCAGGAAAATACCTGGAACATACACTGCTACCTTGGACATTTCCTCTTGGAAGCCTTCCCAACCACCTCTTCCACACACAAGCTCAGTCACATGCCATCTTCATTTTCTTTCATTGAAACTTGTCCCAAGTTTGGTCTGAGCATTTATCACTGTATTTTTCTATTTGACCATGGCTCTTGGAGAACAAGTTTGCACTTATTTATCTCTGTGTCCCCAGCACAAAGCAGCGCCTATCAATGCATAAAAGTGGAAGGTTACTATTAAAATAGTATTAATAAAATTGTTTCTCATTTTCTAATGTTAGTCTCTATGACTAAAGTGCAAATATTTGATGGAAATGTGAAAAAAATTATCCAACACTTAACATTTTTTAACATTTACAGAATGAAGAGGAACAGTTTATCTGTTGTGAACAAAATTGTTCAGTCTTCACCAGCAATGAAACAGCCAAAACTTGGGTTCTACTCTTCTCTCAAGCAGACGCATTTGTACACCGTTCTTCTAGACTGGGGGAGTCTGCCTCACCATGTAGTATTACGAATTTTTCAGTATCTTCCTTTAATAGATCGGGCCCGTGCATCTTCTGTATGTAGGAGATGGAATGAAGTTTTTCATATTCCTGACCTTTGGAGAAAGTTCGAATTTGAACTGAATCAGTCAGCTTCTTCATATTTTAAGTCCACTCATCCTGACCTCATTCAGCAGATCATTAAAAAGCATGCTGCTCATCTCCAGTATGTCAGCTTTAAGGTAAAAAAGAAAAACAAAAACGCATTAGATAGAAACAATGACTTACATTTGGTTAGCAATGTTTTTGTATATTTAGACCCTTGTTTTGAGACAGTCAATGAATTTTGCAGAATTTTCATCCCAAATGGTTTTCTGTTTTCTTCAGTTATTTGCATATATTGAGGCATGGAACTTGAGCTATAATTGAATAACATAAAATTCCATTTCCTTTATTTGTATGCTATTATTAAAATTCAGGTAATTATAAAAAATTTGAAAGTATGAGATGCTTGGAAAGTTAGTTTGACATCATTTCTGCTTTTTCCTTCATAGTGTGAGGCATTTTGCATAAAAAAAAATGCTCATTTATATGACAGCTTGAAGGGATAAATAAAATTTTACAGTTGAATTCTATTAAATAATTATATTGCCAGTAACTTTCTGATAAATTATTTAAAATAAAAAAATTGTCTTTGTAGGTTGATAGTAGCACAGAGTCAGCAGAAGCTGCCTGTGATATACTTTCACAGCTGGTAAATTGTTCTATCCAGATCTTGGGCATGATTTTAACAGCCAAGCCAAGTTTTATGAATGTGTCAAAGGTAAGGATACTATGTTTTTTTGGTGAGCTATACTAAAATTTCTAAATGTTGCCAAAGTAGGCCAAAGACACTTTTTCCCTAAAGACAGACCATAGCCTACTTGTATTCAAAGCATGATTTAAAACTGTTTTCTGTTGACTAGCACTCATTTTTTCAAAAAATAGTTTATGCGTGTTTTCATTCTTTAGATATATCTTATAATTTTAGTAATTGTTCCTACAGCAGATGTGATTAATATAAAATGTAGATGTTGTGGTTACTGTATTCAAGTGCCAGTTTACTGTTGACTTTGAGTATAGACCATGTCGAGGCAACAGTGTATGTTTTTCCTGTAATGCTGTAGCATCTCCACTGGAAGTAGAAAAATATACTATTTAACAAAATGAACATCTTGTTAGGATGATGCTTGGGCTTCTATAGTAGAAACTCCAAAACATCAGTGGACATTAAAAGACATGATTGAAATTTATGTATCTTATATTAAAGAAATCCACAGGTGAGCCAGTCCGCAGCTTGCATGAAGGTGTTAGTAACTGCAGATCCTTTCAGCACTCAACTCTCTCCAAGGCATTTTCTTCATTTTCATTGTCCAAGGTTACTTTCTGAACTCCAGCCATCATATCCTTTTTCTAGTCACTTGAGTGGAAGAATCAAGGGAAGAAGAGTGTGCTTTCTTTTTTTCTTGGAGACTGGCCATAAGTGCCACCTCATGTTTCTGTTTACATTTTGGTCGGTGGCCACACCAGATTTCAGGAGGCTGAGAATTCTTTGAGCTGGATGGCTATGTGCCCAGCTAAAAATGGGGACTGGATTGCCAAAGAAGAAAGGATGGATGGTTGTTAGGAAGCAACCTGCAGTCTCTGCCACAGAAGCTAACAATTGTCTTCTCTCGTTCAGGTTTTGACCTAAATGCCATCTCCTCAAGAGGCTCTCTTCTTAACCACTTTTGCTAAAACAGCAGCCCCTCCTTCAGTTACTCTACCGTGTTCCATTATCTTACCTTCTTTATATCATTCACTGGTACTTGAAACCACCTTAGTTATTTATTTAACATGTTTATTCTCTTCTCCCAACATCAAACGTGTACTCACTGAAAGGCAGAGATTGTGTCCATTTTGTTTACCGTTGAAAACCGAGAATTAGAATCCTGCCTGATACATGATGAGCACTAAATTATGGTTGATGATAAAACTGGCTAATAGAAACTTTCCTATAGAAGCAGGAACAGTAGCAGCATCTCACTCATAAACTGGGTCATGGCTCTCTCTTAGCCAGCATTTCTGCTAGCCTGTTATCTTTTCAAGAGATGTGCTGGGAAAAAATGGGTCATTTGGGGATTACAGTAAGATTTAGAGTAATATAAGTAATCCGATGAAAATGTACCACTTCTAAATAGTTATTTCCTTGTTTATGAACTATAGAATCAGATTAGCCTGAAACTCTTCTTAGATTCTAAAAGCTATCTGTAACGCTGCACATGAGCTTCCAGGGCCAGCTTCGGGGTTAGCTGCCGCAGTCACCAGAGCTAGGCACTGGGAATTAGCAAGCTTCGTTTCAAGCTGTCATTCCACAGCTTCAGATGAGCTCAGCAGCTTCTGGCAAGGTTGCAGATCTCTCTGAGGCTCAATTTTTTCCTTTGTAAACTAAGGAAAAATAAGAAGTACAGCATTTTACTAAGTATAAAAAGTGTTAAAGATATACATGGTTATTATAATGAAATACGTACTCTAATGTTCAACTTTGTTCTTCAGCACTAGTCAACTGAGAGTTGATTCAAGGGAAAATAAGCCCTGTATTTATATTTCTGTAATAATTTGGGAACCATAAAATTTAGTAAAGAGGTCTGGCCTGCTAACATTTCAAACTTTATGTAAGCCGACTTACAATCAGTATAATCAATTTTATTATAAATTAACATTTATAACCAATTTGGTCTCTTTAACAGGGATAGTAGAACCTTTGGTAGAATCCAAATTGATTTTGAAAAAGGAAAACTGATCACGCATGGATTTGGTTTCCAGTCTTTCTGACTTTGCCGAAAATACTAGATTTGGAAGCCTGTGAAATTCTACTCATTTTGAGGTCAAATTATACATATGCTTAGTTCATCAATCTTGAAAGCATATGAAGATTTGAATTTACTTTGGATAATTTGCTAGGAAAAGCATGTCACTGAAGATTGTGACATCTTTTTATTAATTCAACAACTATTTATTGACCCTCTACCATATGCCAGATACTATTACTAGAAATATGAGAGTGAACAAAACAAATAAAAATTCCATGTCTTCAAGTGCAGGGATTGAAAAGGTCTGGATAGTAAATATTTCAGACTTTGGGGCCGTGTAGGACTGCCATGACCATTCTGCTCTAGCATTGCAGTGTGAAAGCAGACATAGACAATACTCTTAACTCGCAAGCCATACAGAAACAGACCGTGAGCTGGATTTGACCAGTAATCTATAATTTGCCAACCCCTGTTGTAGGAATTATGTATATATAGTAATTATATCCTTTTAATATTGACAACCAAGTCCTTAATACTGAAATAATTTAAAAATATGTTTCATGAAATCTTTGAAACTTTTCCCTTTCTTACTGTTTCTCTATCAGTTAAAAAAAGCATACAACTATATTTAATTATAAAATATCTTCTACTGGCTAATGGTTCTATGAAAACAGTTTGTTAATTGCTCTATATTTGTTGGTAGCATGTGTTGATATAGTTTTAATGAATTATTTGAAGCTATATAATTGAAAATATATTTTTCATTTTTTTCTTATTGCCATTCAAGTCTCATTTTGTGTCAGCACTTACAGTTGTTTTTATCAATTCAAAATCATTATCATCAATCAAAATTGAAGACACACCCATGGATGATCCTTCACTGAAGATACTTGTGGCCAATAATAGTGACACTCTAAGACTCCTAAAGATGAGTAGCTGTCCTCATGTTTCTTCTGATGGTAGGCTATATATTTAACACTGGAACAATGTTTTTTATTACCGTAATAGTAACAATGCAACTTATTTTCAAAAACTGCATGTTTATGAAACATAAATCATTAAAGTAGCTTTGTTCAAAAGATGTCTTAAACTGCAAGCTAGTGTAGTTAGATATAGTTGTAGGTTTCTCCTAAGGGTATTTTAATTTTATATATATGCTTTTTATTTATTTGTAATTATATATCTTGGCAACCATGTTCTCAGAAATTGTCAGATATCTATTTTAGCAAATAATGATTAATATCAAATTTAAATGTATAAAATGTTGTATTAGTATCAGTGTGAATCTTTGTTCTTAAGAATTTTCCTCAATTTCTCACAGGAATCCTTTGTGTAGCTGATCAATGTCAAGGCCTTAGAGAATTGGCATTGAGTTATTACATTCTAAGTGATGAACTTCTTCTGGCGCTTTCAAGCGAAAGTCATGTTAACCTGGAGCATCTTCGAATTGATGTTGTGAGTGAAAATCCTGGACAGATTGAATTTCATTCTATTAAAAAACACAGTTGGGATGCACTTATTAAACATTCCCCTAGAGTTAATATTGTTATGTACTTCTTTTTATATGAAGAGGAATTTGAGACATTCTTCAAAGAAGAAACTCCTGTTACTCACCTTTATTTTGGTCGTTCAGTCAGCAAAACAGTTCTAGGACGTATAGGTCTTAACTGTCCACGACTAATTGAGTTAGTGGTATGTGCAAATGGTCTTCGGCCTCTTGATAATGAACTTATTTGCATTGCTGACCACTGTAAAAACTTAACATCCCTGGGCCTCAGCGAATGTGAAGTTAGCAGTAGTGCATTCGTTGAGTTTGTAAGATTGTGTGGGAGAAGGCTAACCCACCTCTCTATAATGGAGGAAGTTTTGATCCCTGATGACAATTATAGCCTAGATGAAATGCACACTGAAGTCTACAAATACTTGGGAAGAGTATGGTTCCCTGATGTGATGCCTGTTTGGTAATTGGCTACCAAAGATTCTGAACTTTTTAAACCATCAGTAAGATTAGCTGTTTTCTGTCTATGCAAGTGTAAATTTTAAGATGCATTGCTGAAATATTTTAGGTCAAATATTTTATCATTTTCAAATTGTTAGTGCATTTCTGCAGAACCATTTGAGAAAAAATGAGAAATTTGAAAAGCCAGAAATCTGTAAATAGGCAAAGGCACTGTATATAGATGAGATAGTTGATAACGCTGAAAATTACAGATGGTTTCTAAGAAGATTTCTCAGCTTTCCTTGAAGGCGTATTCTAGCTTGCTAAATAAATGCATGATATTGAACTTGGATTCCTTAAGTTATATAATTTACTTTTCAATGTTACATTGTTTTAATTGCTCTGTGTTATCTTAGTGTTAATATTTTTTATAAAATACATAGTATTAAAAACTAAGTGTAAAATCAAGATAACAGACAGAGGCTTACTTAATTCTAAAATTTTAGCACTGTATAAGATAATCTTGTGATTCAATAAACAACTGATTTCCAGCATACTTTGAATTCTATTTTATTATATTAACTTGGGAGATAATGAGTATTAAGTTAAAATTTAGACGTACCAATTCATTTAATAAGAATACTAATGTGAAAAGAAAAAGCTACTCCTGTGATTGTTAATTAGTTAAATACACTGTCTATATAAAGAGGTACATTTTTCAGCTTGTGGGGAGGGAATCAGCATTTGCTGGCCTGCTACTGGATCTGGGACAATGGCAGATCCTTTGCATAAGTGATCTTATAGTTTAGTTAGTGACACAGAACTCTGATGGTTGTCTGTTGTCTTTAGAAAGAAGATCTCCCTTTAAAATGACCCACAAGGCTCTATTAGGTTTGGCTTTTCCCTGCTTCCTTGGCCTTATGTTCCACCATGCTCCCATTTCCCTTTCGCTCCCACTCTCTCTCAACTCCTAAAACTGCCCTGCACACCCATCCAGTCACATCCACCCACACGCTCCCCTCTCCCCTGCCTGGCCTTCTCTCCATGCTCCCTCAGATTTTTCCTCCGGGTGTATGTCACTTCCTAACAGAAGCCTTCTTTGACATCCTCCCCATTCCCTGCTCCTCGGTCAGGTCCATGTTGTGCATTCTGCTCTTCTTTGTGGTACTCCTCACTGGTCTATTACAGTGCCGATCTCATTACCACCTGTTTATTCCATTGCACAGTAAACTGCATCAGTGCAAGGTCACTGTTGGTTTTGCTTTACTGTTATACCCCAACATCTGGCATGCAAATTAGTTAGCAAATAGTAGATACTCCATAAATCTTACTTAAGTACTTTGTCAAACTTGTGTCCTAAAGTACTCCCCCTGATATCTTAAATTTCTTTCTAAGAAATTAATTAAGCTAAAAATTAGAAAGCTAAATATGTTTATCTAGTTTTGAATATTTTTAATCAGGAAAGTATGTTAGGTATTTTTACCTATTAAACATCAGAATACATTGTGATTTGTAAATGGTGGTTTTTAAAAGTAGCACTTTCATATCCTGTTATTTAGAGACTGTGTTTGTGCTTACTTTCTCCCCACAGTGCCATGTTCTTTCTCACTATGAGCCCTGTAAGGCATCTCATATTCACCTTTGTGTTCCTCACTCTCAGGACAGTGCATGCTACATTAGCAAGTACTTAGGAAGTGCTAATAGAGCTGATATTACTGGTTTAAAAAACCTCAATATTGTGAAAACGGAGTTACTTCTATTATAGATCATATAACTTATACTTTAAGATTTCAGGACCATACAGGAGCAGCGTATAATAGGGAACCTAAAATCTGCTTAAGATAACAGAATAAACAGATGAAATGGCTTAACTGAGATGGAGCTGGGGATCAGAGCAATGGCAGAAGTTCTGAAGGGATAACCCTCTGATCTCACTGGTGCTACTTTAACATGAGATACAGGAGGAGTTGGGTGGGAGTGTGTAGACCTGACTGGTGAGGTGACAGAATGCCAGTGGAGTTTGCATTGAGGACAATGGAGCAAACAGGGAACAGAGAAGAGATCAAGGGGAGTTTCCCCACAGCCTACTAGCATAGAGAGGTAATGAGCGTCATTAACCTCTTCTAGATAGAATGAGAAATTGCTCCTCTGAATGGTGCTTTTTAGTGGCCCAGTTGTTGAACCTAGCAAACTAAGCACTAGAAAGAATCTTAGCAAAGCTCAGAGTAATTCAAATTCGTTAACTTGTAAATCACCCTGGTTGGTCTGACTTACTGAGTTGATAAATAGAAAAGCAAAACATTTTTTAAGATAGCTGAAAGCAAAACAAGAAAATAGAAAGTATTTTTAATGCTTCATCTAATGAAACTGTCTCTGTTTACTTTAGAATTCTATCAAAAGTACTGTTTACCTGAGATGAGAAGATTCTAGATAAATGAGTTTGATATTAGATAGATTTCAAACTTTAGTGTTTGAAAAATATTTTAGTTCTGTAAGCAAACTCGTTTGTGTTAGAAGTGTTTGTTTGCATTTGTTAGAGGATTCTGGGAAAGTCTAGATAATTTTGTGGCAAAAATAAATGGAGAGAATGGGGGAAAGGTCCTTTTGTAGGTTGTACTGAAGAAACACAAAGTAGAGTCTCAGTATTTTGCTTTTTCTTCCTCATGAACCTTGCTGGCATCATTTGTATTATAAAAAATACTTATATATGGGATAGATGAGTCAGGAGACAAATGGATTTTTAAGTATAAAAATTTTTAAATGTACTCATTAAGTGTTAGTGGAGATAATACTACTGGCTTAAAAATGAAACAAACAGGTAGTAATTGGACCAGCAAGTGATAAATTATAACAATGATGAGAGTATTGCTGCAATAAGCTGCTAAGCATGATAAATGCTGTCAAATGGATGTGGAAATTCTTTTCTCTGTAGGCATGGCCTCTTAAGTTGGCCACCTTTCTTCTATTAAATTAATTTCCTGCTGATAAAATATTTTCAAAGTAAAAATTGATTTTATTTAAATTATTAATTTATGGTTGTCAAACCTGACAGAATATCTGATATCACAGTTTTTGAAGTTTATATTATAATCACTTTTACTCAGGAAAAGTAAGTTACTTGTTAATATTACTCCTCTGCATTTGAACCTTGATCGTATTTTGATTTAAGCTGAACATTTTGACTTCTAAACCTGAAAGATAAGAGGAAAAAAAACAACAAAAAACCCATTCATATAATGCACCAGAGGGCGCTGTATTCCAGTTCTTCCTAAGAAAGAAGTCTTTTGACTAGAGTTCACATTTTAATTGAACAGGTATGAGAGAGTGTTGTGCAAAAGGCAACATTCTTGCTCTACTTTGAGGAAGCTCTTCATTCCAGGTTATGAGTAGGATTCTTAAAATAATATCCATATCCAACTGTGTTTGTCTCCTAAATAATCAATTCAGAAGGTTGATTATTTGGTTCTCATTGTTCAAACATTTTAAAGCTCCTTTTAAAATTGTCTTTAAAGCTGGTGTGCTGTTTTCTTTTTTGTGTTCTTAATAGGAACATCTTTATCTTTTGAAAGCAAATTTTTGGAAACAACCTAAAACTATTTGGTACCAAGGAGATGCATAAGGAAGATCATCAAATCAAACAGTGTTGGATATAGTTTGCTTTTTTTTAAAAACCAAAAGATAAATTCTTAACTTGCTAGTCTAGTATAAAATGTTATGACACAGTAGAAAATAGTATCTAACTAGATATAGGAAACTACTGATTCTGTGACATAGATTCTCAGCTATCTGATAATCATCATTAGCTCTTCTTTGTGACCACCCACATGCAAGTCCTGTTGCCTATGTAACATATTAGTCATAATAATAAATACCTATGAAATCACCTCCCAACTGTAAAACTACAGCTCTGGTAATAACAAATTTATGTGGTCCTCCCCTATTTAGTCATGAGGTAATTGGAGTTCATTATTTTCTTACTTTTCTTTTTATATAATTTTATTAAATATATGCCTGTGTTCTTGGAAATTTTGACTTGATTTTATAGAAAGAGTATTGTGCTTTATGACTGCTGCATACTATTCCATTCTATAACTTTGACATAATTTATTTATTCATTTCACTATTGACGGACATTTGGGTTTTTCCAGGTTTTACTATGAGAAATAATGTATCATGAACATTTTTATTCATATGTCCTGATATACCAATGCAGCCATTTCTTAAATAAACACAGTTCAATAGTTATATTTTCCTCTACTATATCTATACATAAAAATAGAATTATTCCACTGCAGTTTTCTGCATTCCAAAAGAATTTAAGCAAAAATTCATGGAGCAAGTTTTCACGGTGATTAATTCAACTTACTCATTTCTTACTGACTAAAATCTGGGGAACCAGAAATATTTCTGGTTCTTTGAACATTTGTATGCTCTTGTTTTCTCTAAGTACCTGTTGTTAACTAAAACAGTATAATAGACAATAAGCTATGAGTATACAATATACAATAAGATACGTATACAGTGATGTGTAGAAATAAATAGTTGCATACCATATGTTCTCATTCATAAGTGAGCCCTGAACATCTATCATAATACTACAGAGAAGGGATTGGCAGTTGCAGGACACTGCCAGGGGAGGGGGAGTGTATAACATCAGTAAGGGTGCCTGATACTAATCCAGGTGAAGCAAGGTCCAATGGGAGGCCCAAAACTTCACCTATCCCTAAAAGCACTGTGTACACAATCCTGACTTGTACCCCACAACTTTAAAATAAAATATTTTTTAAAAAGTAGTTGCAATATACACACAGCTAGCTGATGTTGATAGACCCAGTTCCATGAGGTACTTCAGATAAATGTAGGCCCCTTTTTTATTCTAGTGCTTCCTGTAATGTAGCCTCACTAAAATCTAGAATATGCTTGCTTGGACTGCCATCATTCATAACTGTGTGGGAGAGTGTGGATGAAAAGACCAGCAAATCTTTTCTTATCCATAAAAGAAGCTCTCCCTCAGCCAACTTGACAAACCTAAGGATATGGCTGAAAATCATCACTACCTTGACTCAAGAGAGGGCTCCAATTTATTCAATGAATATTTGTAAAGTGTGTACCACATCTAGCATTGTAAGCCAGCCGCTTTCCATTCTTGTGTCACAGAAACACCTTCAGGACTTTTCTTATTTTCAAGCAGAAAAGTAGCTAGTTTTAGAGGCATCAGAAATGCAGTCTGGCTCAGTATAAATTCATCTGTGTATTTATCAGTCTTTAGGACTGAGAAATCTAAAAAACAAAACCACCCTGATTCCATAGGTGACAGAAAGACCAAAGAGCTCCTAAGAAATTAGTTCACACCCAAACTTCAAAGTGACAAGTCAAAATTGAAATTGAAATATCATGTTTCTATTTGAACATAGTTTTCCTGAAAAGCAGGATATGCATCCAGGGTTTTAAGATGATGTTTTATTGAAAAGATCTGGTCATTTGTCTTCCATTTACAGGTACGCTGTAGGATCACTCAGATCACAGTTTTCAATGTGTATGTGTGATTGTATGCCAGGATAAACTTTCTGCAAGGGCAATAGAGTTCCCAGTTTTTCTCCTTTCTTGATAGAACCTTTGTACTTAACTGGCTTAATGTAGAAAATTTTGACACAGAAACCTAAAAGAAAATAAGAATAATTATTGACCTTGAATCACAAGTTTCGAAATAAGAAGTGAACAAAAACAAAAAGAGATAGAATTGAATAAGCTCAGAGGAGAAATAGAAGAAAGTGACAGCGTCATATTAAAAAGACTAAATTACAAGGTGCCAAAAGGAGAACAGATTCAAATTAAAATGTAATAAAGACGTTGATAAGCATAATGAACATTTGTATACCTAGCGCTGAATTGTACCCCACATCTTTAAAATAAAAAATTTAAAAGTTAATAAAAAAAGACATTGAAGAATAATAGCAGGAAAACACTAGGTAGTTGGGAAAATTGGCTCAGAACAATGTCAACTTCAAGACATATTCTAATTCTATTAGACAGTAATTCTATTAGACTTTAAAGATAAAATGAAATAACTGAAAAACAAACCACAAACCTTCATAATAATCAAAAGAACTAAAAAAATAAATAAAGGCCCACCAAGTAGAAAAACAGAGAGTCTGTGTAATACAGTAATAATAAAATGACAGTATAAAATGACTAAATATATGAGTCATATCTATAAATATAAATGAGCTTAATACATCGATTAAAAATTTTTCTATTGGATTGAAAAGCAAACCCCAATTTTTTGTTATATGGAATAAAGCACAGTGATTGAAAAAACTAAAAGTAATGAGTTGGACAAAGATTTGCCAAGTAAACGGGAGCAATAAGAAAGTAAGAGCTATGATCCTGTTACTACAGAGTGGAATTCAGGCCAAAATGCATTGCAACAAGACAAAGGAAGATCATGGATAATGGTAAATGCCACAGCTCACAATGAAGATATAACAATTACAATGATCCACACACTAAGTGACATGAACGCTATCTATATAAAGCACAGTCTCCTGGAGATGCAAGGAGACATGGTAGAAACCCACTAATAATAGGAGACTTTGGCATACTATTCTCAGTGCAAACAGGTCAAGTAGGCAAAAAAGAAATAGGTAAGGCAATGATATTGAGCTGTCCAATATGGTAGCCAGTGGCCACATGTGACTATTCAGCATTTAGAATGTAGCTAAGATGAATTGAGATGTGCTTTAGTGGCGAAATACGCAGTGGATTTTGAAGGCTTAGTATGTAAAAATGCAAAAATCTCAATTTTTATGTTGATTACATTTTAAAATAATATTTTAAAAACATTGAGTTAAATAAAATAGTAAAACTCCACATTTCTATTTTACTTATGTAATATGGCTACTAGACAATTTAAAATTATTTAGATAAAATTTACATAAAATTATTTACATAAAAAATATTACATTTCTATTGCATGATACTGCTGTAGAAGATCTAAACGAAATCCATCAAGTAGGTTTTATGAATATATATTTTTAAAAAGATGCAAGACCTCTTCAACTGAAAACTACTAATACAACAGCTATTAATATAACAACGAAAGAAGACAGGCTGGGTACAGTGGCCTACTTCTGTAATCCCAGCATTTTGAGAGGCAGAGGCAGGAGGATTGGTTGAACCCAGGAATTCGAGACCATCCTAGGCTGTAGTGATATCTCATCTCTACAAAAAAATTAGCTAAGCCGGGCTCGGTGGCTCAGCCTGTAATCCCTCGCCTTTGGGAAGCTGAGGTGAGTGGATTGCCTGAGCCCGCGGGTTCGAGACCCACCTGGGCAGCGAGACCTCATCTCTACAATAAATCAAAAAATCAGCCAGGCGTGGCAGCGCGTGCCTGTAATTCTGGCTACTTGGAAGGCTGAGGCGGAAGGATCGCCGGAGCCCAGCAGGTCGAGGCTGTGGTGGCCGGGAGCGGCCACTGCACTCCAGTCTGGGCGATCGAGTGAGACTCTGACTCAAAAAAAAAATTAACTGGGCATGGTGGTGCATGCTTGTAGTCCCAGCTGCTAGGGAAGCTGAGGTGGAAGGATTGCCTCAACTCAAAAGGCTGAGGCTGAGGTGAGCTGTGGTCATGCCAGTGCACTCCAGTCTGGGCAATAGAGGGAGACCCCAACAACAATAAAAAAAAAAAAGACTGTAAAAAATGGAGGATATAGAGGATATAATGTGTTCATTGATTGGAGGACTCACTACCTTAAAAATATCAGTTCTCAATCTGTATATTTACTGCAAACGCAATCAAAACTCCAGCAGGATTTTTGATGGAAATTGGCAAACTGAGTCTGTAATTTATTTGTAAATGCAAATGACCAGGAATTGTCCAGTCAATCTGAAAGAAGAATAAATTTGATTCCAATTATGCATTCTGGAACCGGAGAAATAACCACAGGGTGGATTCAGGGATGCACCAGGCCACTTCTGTTTCGGTGAAAAACTACACTGACCACCTGACTCAAGTCTGGAGAACTGCAGTGGCCTTTTAGATTTCCAGGAATTAGTTTTGAGCAAGTGTCCAATTATCTCTGAAGAGCCTAATTATTTCTTTTTCCCTGGTGTACAAGCATCCTACTACACAACTGCAGTTTTCTTTGGGAATGACTATAAGAAAAGTTTGCAGTCTACATTTTTGGCTATGTAGCAAGGCCCTTCCTCAAAGGGATTGAGCCTTTCATTCAGGGGGTCCTGACACTGAACTGGCTCAAGCTTGGGAACTTACTTGGGGTTAGGGGTAGGGATGGGAGTGGCGCGGTCTGTAGCTCATTACTGTGATGACTGAAGTCAGAATTTTGTTCATCGGGCCTGGAGCATTTCCATTTGTGGAAATCAAATGAAGCTTTAGCTGGTTGTTTATCTAATCAGTTCTTGGGTCACCATGATTGACAAGCCAGTGTCACAGATCTCTGAGGTTCCAATGAATCTGATTAATATTTCAGCTGTGCTGCCTATTAGGTAACCTCGCTGATGTTGGCCTTGACTGTTGAGTACCACCATTTCAGTGAACCTGGTTCAATGGAAGCAGTTTTTCTTGTCACTTTGAGCCTACAGAGAACAGTCACCATATAGTTCTTGAAGGATGTGAGTTTCCTCACAAGGTGCTCCTCACAGCCTTGGTGAGGGGGTGTCCTCTGGACTCACTCCCAAAAGGATCTATGGGAGAACATATCTATGTTCATTGAAAGGTATAAGGAAGTTTCTAGCAGTAGTTTCTTAATCACCTAAAACTGGGAACTACCCAAACATCCATCTAAAAAAGAATGGACAAATAGATGAAAACATGCATCATATATTGGAATGCTGTACATCAAAAATAATGAATGTGGATGCACAAACATGGATAAACCTAAAGCCATGATGTGCATGCTGTTAAATTCTATGTAAGTCATTTTTTTTTTAATGTTAGAAGCTGGGATAGTGTCCAGGTATGGTGGCTCCTGCCTATAGTCTCAGCACTTTTGGAGGTCGAGGCGGGAGGATTGTTGGAGCCCATGAGTTTGATGCTTGTCTCTACAAAAAAAAAAAAAAAAAAATCAAAAAATATGCTGGGTGTGGTGGCACATGCCTGTAGTCCCACCTAGTCAGAAGGCTGAAGAGAAAGGCTCATCTGAGCCCAGGCTGCGGTGAGCCATGATCATGCCCTGCACCCCAAGCCTGTGCGAAAGAGTGAGACCCTGACTCAAACTAACAAACAAACAAAGACCAGTTGAGATAGTGAGTACCTTGTTGGGGAATAATGACTGAAAGGCAGCACAAGGGGTCTCTGGGATGCCGGTGATGGATACACAGGTGTATTCACTTTGTTAAAATTCACGGAGCTGTACATTGTCATGTGCACTTTTCATGGTGTGTGAGTTATACCTCAATAGAATTAAAACAAGCAAACTACAAACCCAGTACCTGGAGTACCGGGAGATCTAGCTTGACTTAGAACATAGAGGCTTTTGAAAATATTTCACATTCAACTCTTGCAGAAAGGTCAGCATTTATGATTTGCGGGATTTGGGTAAATGAAAGTATCTATCCATTATGGTTAACATTGCTGAAAGTGGTTTTGTTTATAGATTGTTCAGCAAAAGCACATGGGCCACAGGAAGGAACACCTCAGGCAGCTGCAGAGTGTGGTGGAGTGTGTGCTCATGGCACAGGTTTTCAGGGAAAATGGCAGAACATCCCTGAAACTGTATCCGCTAGCTTGGTATACTCCGTATCCTTTCTGTTCTAGGTTTTATCATTTTGAAAGAAGTACAAAACGTCTATGTATGGAACCTTCATTAAGTAAACAATCATGAACACCTCCAGTTGGTGTCCCAGGTACAGACTCCACCTTTCTTACCTCTTCCAGATATTCGAACACCATTGTTGATAGCATTTTTGTTTCGATAAGGTTTCTCCTGGCTCATGATCATTCCAGTGAATGGTGCGTACACAGTAGATCCCGCAGAGCACAAGACGTCCACACCCTGGTGAGGTCTCTGATTTCTAGGATATAAATAGGAATGGACAGAATGAGGAGCTGCCCTGGAAAACTTGACTGTGCAGGAACATGGTGTTAGCACCCTGTTCCCAAACTAGGGTACCAAACCTGAAGCTGCCAGCGCATGCTGGGATGTTCCAGGATTCCTCACTCTGTTTAGTCCAATTTTAACCTCCCCTCTGCAGGTATTAATAACCATAATGAAAAGACTAGAGCGTTTAAAATAGTACTTGGAACATGGCAAGTCTTAAACAAATATTAACTAATATTTTTATACGGCATTTTGGGGAAATGCGGCAGTCCATGTAAGTGAATTTTATAGCTGGCTGGATCTTGACTTCTAAAGACCACTTTGGTTTTTTTATAGGAATCTATCATAAAAGTATTGTTACCCTACTTGTAGTTTCCTCTCAGTGATCTAGAAAAGTGACTGTAAACATTATGTACTGTATATGGTATTTTAATACAGTGAGCAATACCTCTTGGGTTTATTAGAACGTATGGAGCATAAATGCCAAATGATTCCAGATTGCAAGTTTTCCTAAGATTGTCTTAACAATCCTCAGCTCTTGCTTTGCATTGCTGTCATTACTCCGGCTTTTACCAGTCTCTCCTTCCTTTTAGTAGGCTACCACCTGAACACTCAGATTCACCAGGATTGTTAGAGTTATGTGCAAAGCAGCACTGAGAAGTTTCCAAGAGAAGAGGCAAGAAGTTATTGTATCAGTCAAGTGCATAAACTTTAGGGTATGAACTGAGTCTTAATTTTGGCAATTCAGAAGACTTTTTTCTATGTGTCCCATCTCTTAGTCCTATTTCAGGTATTTGAGGCTGCTTTGTAAGTAATATCTGTACAAGTGAGAGTTCTCCACTAATTAGGATGAACATCCATGATAGAACTGGATACATGGCCATTTCATCAGAGAGTGGCAGCCCCAAGGTGGTGCTGTGTATTACTGAAAATTCAGAGCTGGGCACAGTGACCACACCTGTAATCTCAGTTCTTTGGGAGGGCAAGTTTGGAAGATCGTTTGATGCCAGTAGTTTAAGAGCAGCCTGACCAACATAGCAAGACCCCATCTTTAGAAAAAATTTAAAATAAAAAACAGTGCTTAGAAAGAAATTAATGACTGTAAATGCCAAAAAAAGAGAAAGAAAAAAAAGAAAGAAAAAAGAAAGAAAGAAAGAAAAGACAAAGAAAGAAAAAAAGAAAGAAAGAAAAAGAAAGAAAGAAAGAAAGAAAGAAAGAAAGAAAGAAAGAAAGAAAGAAAGAAAGAAAGAAAGAAAAGAAAGAAAGAAAAAGAAAGGAGAAACCACAAGTGTGTTCCTCATTGTCTGGAAGAGATGGAGAAGCTCTCTTGCCTGCTCAGGGTCAGCCTCTAATATTCGGCTGCCAGAGCCTGGGACACTATGGTTTGGCGGGAAGAGGGTCCAAAAGCCTGAATTAAAGTCCAGCTTTCAGCATCTCCAGCTGTGCTTGACAGGTCCCTCAGCCCTGTGGTGCCTCAGTTCAAATTCCTCATCTATAAAATGGAATAGTAATATTTGATTCGCCTTTGGAGAAACAAAGCAAAAAAAACAGGTGGTTTAAGTCACTGTGTGAAGACCTTGGGGGAAAATCATTGTGTTTGTTGCCTCTCATTTCCTTATTCCATGCTCTGAGCCCTTACTGGAAGTTGAATTCTTGAAAGTTTTTCCATAGGCAGTGATGTAACTGGTTACATCTCTGGGTTTTCATGCTCTCAGAGGGGTCATTGTGAGCCCTTGAGGAAACTCTGGGCAAGAACACTAAGAAAAGAGGTTAGGAACCAAAGGGTTTGATGGCTGTTGGTGAAAACCCATACCTTTGAGCAGAGTAATGTCCACAGCCATGGCTGTCACACGTCCGGATCTCATTGGAAGACTTGCCTGCACATATATTAGCCCATGGTCCAGCCAGTGCTGAAAAGGAGAAACATGAGGGCAGAGCTCTGGCCTTGGATATTACCCACCTGCCTTATCTGTCTCCCAGTAGATCCTGAAAATTCTGGAAACATGGAGGATGGGTGCTTTTTTTAGTGTACTTGGTGAAAACTTGGTTTTACGTTCAACTTGTCTCTTTAATATAGTAAGCACTTGGTAAATGTTCAATTGAATTAAATTTCCTGGCTTTCCAGTGTTAGCATTTGAAGAGAGAGATACAGTTAGCAAACCTAACCTTTTACTTTGATACAAAAACAGAAGCAAAAACAAAAGCCTGCTAATTTGATTATTTATTTTATTTAAAAATATTTCACTCCTTACTAATACCAAGGTGCCAAAAATGTATATACATTTTAAGAGATGTTAAGAGATGTTAGCTGTAATCAGAAGTGTCTGGACACTGATGGTAACCATTGTGAGTACCTCTTGTAATTGTAGAAGTCAAATATGATTTTATTCGTCTTACTGAGTATTACAACTTTAATACAGTTTTTTACTTCTTAAAATGTGTATACACTTTGTTGGCACCCTCTGTATATATGCTATGAAGAGAAGCTACAGAATATGGCCATTAAGCATATTCCTTAATATACTTTTTCAAAAGTGCTTCAAAAGTCTTATGTCTTGGAGCCCAACTTCAAGTCAACACCTTAATCCAGACATAATGCCATCACTTTGGCAACTAATATTCATCCTTGGGAATTGAGACATATGTCAGACAATGTATTAAAGTGTCTACTTTTCTCTCCTGCTATATTTCCTTCGTCCTAATCCACACCATGCTCTGTATCAGGAATTTTCTAAACCATATTTTTATACAAACTTTGTATTTTCCTGTTTTGTTCCAGTTAAGTCCCAGTCCAAGATGGAAAGGCTTTTCTTGAAGTCTTTCTGTTCCACTTGTACATTTCCCTCACTAAAAAACGAGGACATTCAAGAGAAATGATTTAGAACGTCCCCTCTCCCACCAAGCAGCCTTCCTATTCCTTATGTATTTTTAATAATCAAATACACACATCTTTGTTGTGACTTTGCTATTAATGACTTTTTAATCTTCCCCTGAAATCGGTTTTTAAAAGTTAGCCAAGATTCTAAAATTGTACTTTTGACTTACCAGTGGAAATCAAAACAGCCAAAAGGAGGACTCTTGTGGAAAACATCTGGTTTTGCTTCCCTGTAGGTTTCTTCCTCTAATTAGAATCGCTCCCACACTCTCTTTGAAGAATATTCAAGTTTGAATGAAAATGTTCTAGCTGTTGAGACTTAGGATTCTGTCATTTCTTTAGTGTGAGACACACACAAAAATAAGAGAATGGAACAAGTCAAATTCTAATATTCCATGGATAGCTATTTGATTTGCATGTGGGACCTATGTAAAAGCCTTTGATCTAAAAAAGAAGCAGCCAGTTGTATTGGAAACACGGACTAAATATTAACAGAAAATGATAAGGCAGGGGCAGAATGACGGTCTTCTGGGCTGTGGCTTGTAGGAGAATGTTCATGTGAATAATGGAATACTTAGTACTATCTGCTGGTGGATCTTTCTTTCATTTCCTGGGTAGCATGTTTCAGAAAAGAACTGACCATTAATAACATATGACCCTCCATAATATACTCCTTAGTATATACCTTAGGTGTATTTCGGTGACCAGTTCAGTTATATTTCATCTGTGTAATATTTGGAAATAACTTCAATATTCTGTAAAATTATACTTATTTACTTTAAGTATGAGATTCTAAAATGTTTCTTGATTGTAATAATGGAAAACAAATACCATTCAAAGCATCCATCAATAGGGCAAAAGATAGATGAATTATAATATAGTCATACAATGGAGTATAATATAATTTAAATGAAGATGTATTATTAAAGCAGCTAGATCTCCAGATATTCTGTCGAATTAAAATACTACTTTTAGAATGATATGTGTACTATTATACTATTTATTTAAATTTTAAAAACACAAAAATGTTACTCTTCATGAATGCTGCATGTATAGTAAAAATACAAAAAGATGCACAGACTAAATACAGGTTAGCAATTACCTCTGAGAAGTGAGAGACATAGATCTGTGGAGAGATACAGAGTTCATAAACTCTAAACTATTTCATTTCTGAAAAAGAAAAAGATCGGAAGCAAATATGTAAAAACATGATTCATTTTTAGAGATAGATACATGGATGTTATGTTACTATCTACACTTTTCTGTAGCCTTGAACTTTCTGTGTGTTTCAAATATATATTAACAGCTCCTTTTTATGCTTACTATGAGATGTGGACCTGGAATCGTCTATGGACTCTCCCCATATAAATGATGTGCTAGAGGCTGAGGGAGGTTGTGATGGTGGCCCCCCTCCTTCACCCTGTCTGTATGCACACCCTTGCCATGTCTCACAGGACAAAGAGGACTTTCTCAGTTCTAGATTGGAGTTCAGCTAGGTGACTTTGACTAATAAGGTGAGGCAGAAGTGACAATAGATCATAAAGCCTGAGCCCTCTGGGGACTTCTTCTTTGCACTCATGTCACTGTGTTCTGGCATTGCCATGAGGAACATAGTAACGGAGGAACCTAGGCAGGGAATGAATGTCACGTGGAGCACAGCCACCCAACCGAGCCCAGCCTAGTACACTCTGTAAATGTGTTAGCAAAAACTGACTGTCATCGGAAGTCACTGAGTTTTGGGGAGGTATGTTACACAACAATAACTAAACAATGACAGTTAGATTAAACACCTAATGTCTAACTTCACACTAATGTCTAACTTCATACACAGTCTTTCCAGCAGGCATTTCATGTGTAAAGTGCAGAATGCCAATACACTGAATATATCACAGAACTGAGTCGATGTACTAGACAAAGAATAGGTAAGTGGAACAAAACAGATGATCAGAAATAGATCCAAATGCATAGTTCCAAATGTATGTAGTACAGAAGAAAAGTGCCACTTTAATCTATTGGAGAAAATAAAAGTCATCCCATAGATAGTATTAAGATAATGTATGGTAAAAAAATAAATTTCAATCTATATTAAAGTGAATCAAACATTTATATGTAAAAACAGAAAGGAAAAGAAACCATAAAAACAATAGAAGGAATTAGAAAGATTTTTTTAACGACCTTAGAATGGGTTAGGCCTTTCCAAGAATGTTAAAAAAAAAGCTTGGAAGCTATGAAGGAAAGAAACATTTACTAAATACGTTGTTATAAATTTTTTTTAAAAACTTCTACAAAGAAAACAGTATACTGACAAGAGTGAAAAGGCAATAATCTGGCAAAAATATCTATAACACGTGTGACATGACAGATGAGGGACTCATCTTCCTTATATACATATTTAAAAAATAAAAAATGTAAATAAACTGATAGAAAAATGGGCAGAAAATACCAACAGGCACTCACAAAGGAAGAAATATGTTACCAATAAAAATTTGAAAATATGTTCACTTCACTTGTAAACCAGGAAGAGATACAGTTTTGTAGAAACAGGAGCTTACTGGAAGTATAAATTGGTTTAACCTCTTTAGAGGACAATTGTAATAACCCTCAGAATTTTATTTATTTTTATTTATTTATTTATTTATTTTTGAGTTGGAGTCTCACTCTGTCACCCAGAC
>NW_007259923.1:31743-41144 GCF_000164805.1 Carlito syrichta
TCAGGCAATCCACTCACCTCAGCCTCCCAAAGGCGCAGGATTACAGGCTGAGCCACCGAGCCCGGCTTAACCCCCAGAATTTTAAATGCACAAAACTTTGCTATTGTTTTTCTACCTGTGTCTTGCTTTCCTCCTCTGTTTTTCCTGGTTCCGTATTGACTGTTTCCAATCCATTTTCCTCTCTGATGCCAATGAAATTCTCTAAAGTGCAGAAGAGATGGTAGAATACTGTTGTGAAGTCCCTCATGAAATAGGATCTGAGCAAGAGTCATCAATGCTGAAAAGCTGATGGGGCACTTTGTAATGAATAAATCAGGTTAACAGCACCCAATCAATCTTATCATTACAAGAGAGACAGAGACAGACTGACAGACGTTTTGTGCCTACTTCACATTTTTTGAAGTGTTCTTGTCAGAAAAAATCAGGCTCGAGTCTGATGAAACCATTAGCTCTAACTACCAGTTTACAGGCACCATGTGGCTCAGAGAAGCATGTTAAATGATACCACAGGAATGCAGTCAGCCAAATGCAGACTGTGGCAAATTCTACTGCATAAAGAACCTGACTTCTTCAACAAATTAATTCCGAGGAAAGGAAAAAAATAGAAAGATGTAACCTATGGATTAAAAGATATTTACAAGATTTATCACCAGAATGCCATGTATGAACTTTGTTTGGAACCTGATTCAAAAAAGTCAGAATATAGGGAATAGGAAACATTTTAACACTACCTATTTTAGTACTATTTGATGATATTAGAAATTATTGTTTATAATTTTAATTATAAACATTTAAATTAAACATTTAAATTAAAATTTTAATTATGGTTTTTGTAAATAGTACTTATCTTTTAGAAAAACATACTGAAACATTTATGGGTATGAAATCATATTGAAGCATTTATGGGTATGAAATAGTATGTCTTGAATTTGCTTCAAAATAATCCAAAAGTTTGGTGAGTAGGTGACATATAGATTAAACACGATTGGCTATGAACTGGTAATTACTGAATTTGGGTAATGTGCATTTAGAAGTTTATTATACTATTCTCTCTAGTTTGTTTATATTTGAAATTTTCCCATACTAACAAGTTACACAAAGACATTTGTTGGACAACTAATTTGGAAAACAATCTGACATTATCTTTTGACCGTAAAAATGTTCGTACACTCCAAGGAAAAGACTGATTTTTCTGTAACTAGTAACATGTAGCCACCCAGTTTTAAAATCTTTTAATTGATCAATGAAAACCCACCCCCGGTAAACGCATTTTTTAAGCTAATCAGTAACAGCCCCTTACTTCTGACTTTCAGTCAATCGGGAACAGTCTCACTCTAATAAGTGAATGCCAACCAACCAACAACAGTCTCACCTGAGTACCATGTTTCTGCGGAAGGTGTCATCCTCCTATGATCTAAAAGTCTCTAAACTCTTAGCACCTGAAAAGCCATATGTGAGATCAATAGTCAGCTCTGCTTGGAAAGATTGTGCCTGACAACCACCGCTCTGCCTAACTATTATAATAAAGTCAGCTTTGTCTTTTTATTTCAGATTGTGTGTTGAGTGATTGTGTCATCATTCTTATAAATTTGATCATGTGCATACTTTACAACCGAACAGCTTCACTCTCTAAAAAACTCTCATGGGTGTTCACATTCAAAACGTTCATAGTAGTATCATTTGTAATAGTGTAAACAGGAAGCAACCCATATGTACTTCGACAGTAGAATGGATACATACATTATGGTATTTTCATTTAATGAAATACTCTACAGAAATGAGAATGAATAAAACATAGCTAAATGCACAAACCTAGATGAACCTCACCAAATAATGGCGATTAACAAAAAGCAAATTACAGAACAATATGCAGCATGTGCTTATTAAAAGTTCAAATGCATGCTTTAAACAGGTAAACTTTATAAATTAAATATCAAGAAAACTTTTTAGAAACTACAAATACAGGTAAATCCAGACCATATACTGCTTGGTTATGCATACCTACATAGTAAAATTATTACTATAAAGAAAAAGAAGAGAATATTCCACACAATATGTATAGAAGTTATCTCCAGAGAGAGAAAGTGAATGTGATCGGGGCGGGTGCCTGAGCTTCTGAGGGCTGGTATTGCTTTTGTAAATTAGGTGCTGAGTACACAGGCGTTCATTTTATTATCACCCTTTAGGCTGTACATATATATCTTATACATTTCATATTTTTACAATTTTGATCACTGGGGATTTCAACATTCACATAAAAACTGTGTGTGACAAAAAAATTCATAATAAAACATTTCAAAATAATAAAAAATGCAATCTATAAAAAAATTCAGATTTGTCGCATGAACAAATGGAAGTAAGCTTACCATACAGCACATGATATAGCAAGTGCATTACCTATATAATTTAATCCTCACAAAAACCTAAGTGATAGTGTCATTTCTGATTTTGAAGACAAGGAAGATTAAGGCTCAGGGAACTTAAATGATATATTCAGTGTCCCACAGCTGAATGTGCCAAAACCAAGATCCCAGCCCAAATCTATTGGCCTTAAGAATTAATGCTCTTAAATATTTTGTTACCTAGTTCAATGAATTGCTCATCATTCATACACAGCCTTTCTCATATTTCAGGATTTGAAGCTCTATCAATCTGTTTCATTTTGTCATCTCTAAAATGGAGATGATGATATCAATCCTTACAAGATTCTTATAAGAATTAAATGAAATAGTATTACTAAAATAATTAAATGAGGCCATGTATATATAAAACACTCAATAAAGTTTCCTCTCTCCTGCCTTCTGATTCACTCTAAAGTGAAACTGGATGACAGCTTCATTCAGTCTGTTTCTAATGGGAGCCTATTATAATTGCAAAACACATGATCCTAAATGTTTTAAATCACAAAAGATCAAAATCCTGAAAATATAATTCTGGAAAAAATAATTTTAATATTGCTTAAAAGTATTTACTGAAATTTCTAAAAGGCACTTTCCTGAGACACAAAAACACAGCAGAACACGTCATAGGCTACCTTACACAATAACATAGGCAAAAATACATATTTTGCAAGCATAAACACTCAGGTATATTAACAATAGTTGCATGGGAATAACAGTTGTGAGCAGATAAATTGTATTCATAAGGAAGTAGTTCAAAAAGTGAAAGGTACAAATGCATATCACTGTGGTTGGTAATTGTGAGCTCCCAGCCTCATAACTGCAGTTATCTGTAATACATGAAGAATAATCTAAATCCTTTGATGAGATCAATCAAGGATTGATGAGACACCACCGCAATACAGATGTCCAAAGAGCTGAGATCTTGAGAAATTTTATCTTTCCCAAATGCAGATGTGCAAAAACAACATTTCTTCATATACTGAGGAAGTTTCAACATTTTTACGTACACATACAATGCTTACACACAAAGTCAACATTGTAGTAATGTACTTTCATGGAGCCAAATTTGCAAAAAAATGCGTAAAACAAATTAGAAGTCCCTAAAAGTCTCTACAAAATTTATACTTCCAGCATTGGAAATGATGCAAAGATGAAATGCATGGCATAGAAAATTGTAAAAAACAATGCTCACAATTTAAAATAGTGGAGGGCAGAGGAGAAAAGTCAGGTACAGGGCTCATGTCTTGTAATTCTAGCCCCTAAGGAGGCCAAGGCAAGAGGATTGCTTGAGCCCAGGAATTTGAGACCAGCCTAGGCAACATAGTGAGGCCTTGTCTCTACAAAAAAGTACATTAGCCAGGCATGGTGGCACCCACCTCTAGTTCCAGCTACTTGGGAGACTGAGGCAGAAGGATTGTCTGAGTCCAGAAGGTTGAGGCTACAATGAGCTGTGATTTTGCCACTGCACTCCAGCCTGGGCCACAAAGTGACACTCTAACTCAAGAAGGAAAAAAAAAAAAGGAAAGAAAAGAAGGAAGGAAGGAAGGAGGGAGAGTGAGAAAAAAAAGAAAAAATTTAAAGGAAAATTTAGCATACGAAAAAATGTATTACAGGGATAGATTATGGGCAATTGCACAGAGGTAGTTCATATAACTTTCATGATCATTAAGTATATTTTGAAGTCTTTTATGCGATGAATAACTGCTTTTTTTCTTTTAGACTATGCCTCTCCTCAGATAATACATTCACGTTGATTTTCTACATGGCACTGCTATTTTAAAAATTCTTCTGTGATTCTATGTTCAATGACATGAGCAATCCCTATTAAGTTTTCCCGTCTTCTCTGCCATGCTTTTGTGTTGCTTCAAGTATGCAGAAATCCATTCTCAGAAACAATACTGGTGTAACACCATTGCATGACTTCTTGTGCTGTGCACATAATTATTTTAGAACTAGTCAGTAATTTCACTGGCTTTAATTCATTAAAAGCTCCTAAAATGTCATCAGATGGAAAGAATACCAATGCAGGCAAATGACACATTTTTAAACTAAAGTTTTCCTCATTGTAGTATTGCATGACCAATCCATTCATCTAAATTTTCTGCCAAATAAATGTCCTTAAACCATACTTAATTTCCAAAGAAAATAACAAGGTAATGTTAATGGTTCCACCTAATATGACGTTAGGTCATCAACATGTGATCTTTCAGTCTTTTAAGTGAAGGCCTTAAGTGCTCTACATTTTCCTCTGAGCAGAGTTTTGTCTGTGTTCCAGAGGTTTTGATAACTTGTGTCATTGTTGTCATTCATTTCAAGGAATTTTTAAAATTTCACCTTGATTTCATTGTTGACCCAAAGATCATTCAGGAGCAGATTGTTTAATTTACATATACTTATTTGATTTTGAGAGTTTGTCTTGGAGTTAATTTTATTTCACTGTGGTCTGAGAAGGTGCTTGATATGATTTCCATTTTCTGGAACTAGTTGAGACTTGATTTGTGGCCTATAATATGGTCTATCTTGGAGTATGCTTTATGTACTGATGAGAAAAATGTATATTCTGCAGTTTGGGGGTAGAATGTTCTGTAGATGTCTGTTAGGTCCATTTGCTCTAGTGTTCGTTTTAACTCCTTTGTTCTCTTTCTGCCTTGACGATCTGTCTATCGCTGTCAGTGGCATGTTAAAATTTCCCCCTGTTATTGTATTTCTGTCTATCTCTTTTCTTAGGTCTAGTAGAATTTGTTTTATAAAACTGGGAGCTCTGGTGTTAGGTGCATATATATTTAAAAGTGTTATATCTTCTTGTTGGCTTGATTCTTTTATCATTATATAATAACCTTCTCTGTCTATTCTTTTTTTTGAGTTGGAGTCTCACTCTGTCACCCAGACTGGAGTGCAGTGGCTGCTCCCGGCCACCGCAGCCTTGACTTGCTGGGCTCCGGCAATCCTTCCACCTCAGCCCTCCAAGTAGCTAGAATTACAGGCATGCGTTACAATGCCCAGCTGATTTTTTGGTTTATTGTAGAGATGAGGTCTTGCTGCCCAGGCGGGTCTCGAACCCTCAGGCTCAGGCAATCCACTCACCTCAGCCTCTCTGTCTATTCTTACTGTTGTTAATTTAAAGTCTGTTTTATTGGTCGTGAGACTGGTTACCCCTGCTCATTTTGGTTTCCATTTGCATGGAATTTTTTTCCACCCTTTTACTTTGAGACTGTGGAGTCTTTGTGTGTTAAGTGGGTCTCTTGAAGGCTGCAAATATTTGCTGGGGTGTTTTTATCCATTCTGCCAATCTATATCTTCTAAGTGGTACATTGAAACAATTTACATTCTGGGTTAGTAATGATATGTAAGATGCTGTTTCACTCATCATGTTAAATGTACCTGCTTGCTTTTTTTCTCAGTTGTGTTGGTATTGTATAAGCCCCATGAGCTTTATAATTTCCAATGTTTTTCTAGAGCTGTGTTTTGACCTTTTGTTTCAATATTTAGAACTTCTTGAGTATTTCTTGTAGAGCCAGTCTAGTGACAAATTCCCTCAGCGCTTGCTTGTATAAGAAAGACTTTATTTCTCCTTCATTTATGACATTTAGTTTTGTGGGATAAAAAATCCTTGGCTGACTGTTATTCTGTTTGAGGGTACTGGCAAGAGGTTCCCAGTCCTGGTTTATAGGGTTTCTGCTGAGAAGTCTGCAGTTAGTCTGATAGGTTTAACTTTATAAGTTGTCTGATGTTTCTGTCTCACTCCTCTTAGAGTTCTTTCCTTCACATTAGCTTTGCATAACATGATGACTATATGCCTTGGGGTTGACCTTTTTTGCAATGAATCTTCCAGGAGTTCTTTGGGCTTCTTGTATCTGAATGTTTAAATCTTTAGCAAGGCCAGAGATCTGTTACTTTCTTTTCTTCTTCAGGGACATCTATGATTCTTAGGTTTGGATGGTTTACATAATCCCACATTTCTTGGAGACTTTGTTCCATTCCCTGATTCTTTTTTGTTTATTATTGTCTGATTAAATTAATTAAAAAGCCTCATCTTTAAGTTCTGAGATCATTTCTTCTGCTTGCTCTGGTCTACTGTTAAAACTTTCCACTGCATTTTGTACTTCACTAAATGAGACATTTCCATAAGTTCAGCTTTTTTATATGTCTATCTCTTTGGAGAATTTTTCATTCATGTCCTGAACAGTTAGTGAGTTTTTAAAAATTTCTTTAAGTTGTTTTTAAATTTTCTCTTGGGTCTTATTCAGCAATTTTATAATTAATCTTTTTAATTCTATCTCTGGAATTTCAAAGATTTCATTTTGGCTAGTGTCCATTACTGAAGAGTTAGTATGGTATGGTGAAAAACTGTTTTTTCATATTGCCAGGATTATTTTTCTGCTTCCTTTTCACTTGGGTAGACTGTTTCTTTATATTATCATTAAATTTGTTTTTCATAGAAGCGGCAAGATGGCAATGGGACAGCCTGGTCTCTGAAGCCCTCTGCAAAGGAGATCTGCAGTGGGTCACTGACTCTCGCCCAGGGGGGCTGGGGACCCCAACATCACAGCCTGCTCTTCATACAGAGCTCAGGCAGTGACACTGCTGAGACATCGCAACGGACTGGACAGTCACTGCAGCGCAAATGATGCCGCTGCCGCAGCCCCAAGCACCACTGCTGCTGCCGCAGCCGTCGGCCATAGCACATCACACCACCAGGCCCAAGGCGATCCACATCAAACCTCTTCAGGGAAGATCTGCTGGGATCGCTGCCACCTCTCCTGTGACCAAGACTGTCCTGCCCGCCCGGCATAATGCTCCTGTTGCCTGCTCTGAGGCAGGCAGCCATCTTGTTCCTGTCCGGCCCCACCCCCTCTGGGGTGAGCAGCTGAGATAGCACCACCTGCTGGCGATTCAAGGTAACAACACCGAAACGGGAGAAACAAGCTTGATAAAGACATAGACCAGAGTGCTGAACAGAGGGTAATCTGAACTGTCCTTCACAGCAGACCAGGGGCAACTGACCCTAACTGCAAACTAATTTACCAGCTTGAAAAGAAAACTAGAAATCAGACCTGAAAGGACATTGGACTTAAACGAAATGTCTCAGAGTGTGCTTCATTGATTCTATTAGTTTAATGACTTAATTCTATTCCTACTGTAGTGTTCCTTTTTTCTTTTTTCCTTTTTCTTTTCTTCTCTTTCCTTCTCTCTGTAAACCATATCTTTGTATAGAGGAACAGCACACTAACAAGGTGGTTGGTTAGCTTGTATGTTAGCATCACTATATGTTTTATTTTTATTTTTTATTTTTTTGTATGAGAGTTGGTTCATCTGTAGCTGTGGTCTATTGTTTTTATCTGTTTCAGTATGGGCCTCTCTCTCTATTTGTTGGCACACTTGTTTGTTTCCCCCCTTACTCCTCTATCTCTCCACTCCCCTTTTCAACCCACTATCTGCTCCATTCTCTCCCCTCAGCTAACCACATTTTATTTCAGGGAGTAAACCTACAGCCCCACTGCACGGACAGATTCCAGGGCAGTGGGAAGTGGGTTCCACATTATCCACATACTTGTCAGCGAATACCAGGACCTGCAGACAGATTTTGAATCACAGCTCTCCCCTTAAGTAAATCTCAAAACTGCAAAAAGGACCACCTCCAACCTACAGTGCAACTTCAGAATTGAACAAAGTAAGAGGACATACATAAAGAATAGGAGATTGAACAAACAGAAGTAAAACCAATCCTTTTACCCCTGAATAACAGAATTAAAGAAGACGGTGACGTGGAGGGAAGGAAAAAGTAGGGAGGGGGAAAAACTGTACAAATGAAGAAAAACCAAAAGAAGAATATAGGTCTTACACAGGCCCCTGGGAAATCAGACAATGAGAAAACAGATTCTGGAACACAGACAATGAAGAGTCCCCAGAATGACTGGCTACATGCAACAAACCCAGACATCAAGACATTAATGGAGAGAATTAAAAAAATTGAGGAGAGACAAGAGGAAAATAGGAAGGAGCTGTTGTCAGAAATGACAGCAGTAAAGAATACTGTGATGGAAATGAACAACAGACTAATAAGCGTGGAAAGCAGAATCAGCCAAGCCGAAGAAAGAATCTCAGAGCTCGAAGACCAAAACACAGAACTAACCCAAACTGTCAAAAGCATAGAAAAGAAGCTCAAAAAGACAGAACAAAACCTGCAAGAGATGAATGATCACTTCAAGAGACCAAACCTAAGAATAATTGGGCTTCCTGAGGCAGAAAGAGAAACAGAAGCCACACTGGAACAAACAGTTCATGAAATCATTCAAGAAAACTTCCCTCATCTCATTAAGGATGAAAAAATTCAAACACAAGAGATTCAGAGAACCCCTGCAAGACAACAAACGAGAAGACCAACTCCCAGACACATAATAATTCGCCTAAACAAAGTAGCTATAAAGGGAAAAATCCTAAAGGCAGCAAGAGAAAAAGGCCAGACTACCTACCAGAGAAAACCAATTAGAATAGCAGCAGATTTATCCACAGAAATCCTTCAGGCCAGGAGAGCCTGGAGCCCTATCTTCAAAGTTCTAAAAGAGAAACAATTTCAACCAAGAATAATCTACCCAGCCAAACTAAGCTTCATTAGTGAGGGAGAATTGAAATATTTTCCAGATATCCAATCCCTAAGAAACTACGCTGCCACCAGACCACCTCTACAAGAGACACTTAAGAAAGTACTGAACACAGAAGAAAAAGAAAAAAGAACAACAGCATTCTTCACAAGAGTACAGACAAAAGATTAAAAACACACATGAACCAACTCGAAAACCCAAAGAAAGACAACAAACAAACAGGAACAACTCTGTAAGAACCTTATGACAGGGATCAACTCTTGCATTTCAATTATTAGCCTAAATGTGAATGGACTAAATGCACCACTGGAAAGACATAGAATGGCAAAATGGATAAAATATCATCAGGCAAAAATCTATTGCCTTCAAGAGACTCACCTCACTAGAAAGGAAACCC
>NW_007259923.1:41692-43076 GCF_000164805.1 Carlito syrichta
TCACCAAAATAAAAACCCAAATCCAGGACATAGAAGACAAAAAGATAATACAAAAAATCAACGAAACAAAAAGCTGGTTCTTCGAAAGGATAAACAAGATCGATGGTCCCCTAGCTAGACTGACCAAGAAAAAACGAGAAAAAAAACAAATAAGCACAATCAGAAACACAAAAGATGAAGTCACATCTGACCCTGAAGAAATACAAAAGATCATTAGAGACTACTACGTACACTTATATGGAAACAAACTTGAAAACCTTAAGGAAATGGAGGACTTTCTGACATCACACAACCTACCTAGGTTGGAACAAGAAGAAATTGAGACCCTAAATAGACCAATAACAATCAAGGAAATCGACTATGTAATAAGAAAACTTCCTACAAAGAAAAGCCCTGGTTCAGATGGCTTTCCAGCAGAATTCTACAAGACATTCAAGGAGGAGCTGATACCAATCCTACTGAAGGTATTCCAGGTGACTGAAAAAGATGGAACTCTCCCCAAATAATTTTACGAAGCCAACATCACATTGATACCCAAGCCAGGTAAAGATCCAACAAAGAAAGAGAACTACAGGCCAATATCTTTGATGAACATAGATGCTAAAATTCTCAACAAGACCCTAGCGAACCGGATTCAGCAATACATCTCAAAAATCATCCACCATGACCAAGTAGGCTTCATTCCTGGGATGCAAGACTGGTTCAACATTTGTAAAACCATAAATGTAATTAAATACATCAACAGAAGTCAAAACAAATACCACATGATCATATCATTAGATGCAGAAAAAGCTTTTGATAAAATCCAGCACCCCTTCTTGATAAAAACCCTTGAACATCTAGGCATACAGGGAACATACCTCAAAATAGTAAAAGCCATCTACGAGAAACCCACAGCCAGCATACTCCTAAATGGACAAAAATTGGAACCAATTCCTCTGAAAACTGGAACTAGACAAGGATACCCACTCTCACCCCTCCTGTTCAACACAGTATTGGAAGTCCTGGCTAGAGCAATCAGAGAAGAGGAGGCAATCAGAGGTATTCAAATAGGAAAAGAGAAAGTCAAGTTGTCTCTCTATGCAGATGATATGATTGTGTACCTTGAAAACCCAAGAGAATCTGTCAAAAGCCTCCTTACATTGATAAAGGCCTTGGCAGTCTCAGGATACAAAATAAATGTACAAAAGACAATCGCATTTTTCTACACCAATAATAAACAAACAGAAACCCAAATGCAAAACACAATTCCATTCACAATAGCCACAAAAAAAATGAAATACCTCGGCATCTCCCTAACCAGAGATGTGAAAGACCTTTACAATGAAAATTACAAAACACTGCTCAAAGAAATCAAAGATGACACAAACAAGTGGAAAACTAT
>NW_007259924.1:0-1114 GCF_000164805.1 Carlito syrichta
GCAGAAGGATCGCCGGAGCCCAGTAGGTTGAGGCTGCGGTGGCTGGGAGCGGCCACTGCAATCCAGTCTGGGTGACAGAGTGAGACTCCAGCTCAAAAAAAAAAAAAAATGCTTTTTCCACTGCTCAAAAGTTTTTGAACATGTCAATTTTGATGCCTTTTAGTGCTTCTGTCATTTTTTGTTTCACCTCTTCCACATCAGCCAAACATTTCTCTTTGAGGATTTTTCATCTGGGGAAACAAAGAAAAAAAAGTCACTCTGAGCAAGATCGGGTGAATAGGGAGGGTGGGGTATGGGCATTATGCCATTTTTGGTCAAAAACTGCTGAACACTCAGCGAGGTGTGGGCAGGTGCACTCGTATTTCACCCAATATGAAATGGGCAAACATGTTTAAAGAACCTCCAAAAATATTTACTGAAGCCGAACACAGCCTCTCACAACAATGCTAGCTGATACCCTGATGCCAATAGGTTCCCAAAACACTCACCTAGCGGGGGAGACCTGTAGTACAAGATGCCAGCCCTCCAAAAGACATTCCATTTTTCTTGGGGGGGTCTCCCTCATATACATCATAAAATCCATCCATTTTAAGCATACAATACCATGATTGTACTATATTTACAGAGTTGTACAACCATTACTATAATCTAATTTTAGAACATTTCCACTATACTAAAATGAAATTTTGTGCCCATTTACAATCAATCCCCATTCCTACTCCCAGCCCTAGGCAACCACTAACCTATTTTTCCATCTCTATAGATTGTTTTTTTTTTTTTTTTGAGTCGGAGTCTCACTCTGTCACCCAGGCACCCAGGCTGCAGTATAGTGGCACGCTCATGGCCACCACAGCCTCAACCCGCTGGGTTCAGGTGATCCTTTTGCCTCAGCCTTCCAAGTAGCTGGAAACACAGGCATGTGCCACCATGCCCGGCTAATTTGTATTTATTTTATTGTAGAGACAAGGTCACGCCATGTTGCCCAGGCTGCTCTTGAACCCCTGAGCTCAGGCAAGCCTCTCGCCTCCGCCTCCCAAAGTGTTGGGATTACAGGCATGAGCCACCGTGCCTACCTAGTTTGCCTTTTTTTTTTTTTTTGAGTTGGAGTCTCACT
>NW_007259924.1:1185-4744 GCF_000164805.1 Carlito syrichta
TCCACTCACCTCAGCCTCCCAAAGGCACGGGATTACATGCTGAGCCACCGAGCCCGGCTCCTAGTTTGCTTTTTACAGAATCAAATATTTTGCATGCTTCATTGTTCTGGCACCTCTGATAACTCTCTGTTGGCCTCTGAATTAGATTCAGACGTACTAGCCTCACTAAAGTTTTTTTTTCTTTGCTCTCATTCCTCTCAATCCCTCATTAGTTTATTTTGATCCATTTATCAGAACTGTGTTTCTAGCCTTGTACTTACTTTATTCTGTTGCTATGTGCATTCTGTGCCCTCTCCTATTCCTTCCTAACCAGTTTTGTGCTGCCTTTGGATTGAGTATCAGGCCTTGCTAGCCCTTAGGGAACATTTGTGAGACTCATAAATAAAGGTGCCCTTGCCAAACAAATGCAGCCCTTGTTTGAATTAAAAATGATGGCCTTCTGGCAATAAAGCCAGAGACAAGGCCTGCCTCCTAGAAAGCAGAGTGCAGGCACGATTTCAGCTCCACTCCTCTGGGCCCTCCACTACCCTTTGGGTAAGGTACAACCTGCATATCCACATGCAACAGCATTGTTAGTAAAGTTACACATTCGGGACAGTGTAGTGGCTCATGCCTGTAATCCTAGCACTTTGGGAGACTGAGGCGGGAGGATCGCTTGAGCCCAGGAGTTCTAGACCAGCCTGGGCAACATAGCAAGACTTCATTTCTACAAAAAAGAAAAAAAATAAACTGAACCTCCCAGCCACTTGGGAGGTTGAGGCAGAAGGATCACATGAGCCAGGAAGTCAAGGTTGTAGGGAGTCAAGATGGCACCACTGCACTCTAGCCTGGATGACTGAGACTCTGACTCAAAAAAAAGCCGGGCTTGGTGGCTCAGCCTGTAATCCCGCGCCTTTGGGAGGCTGGTGAGTGGATTGCCTGAGCCCGCGGGTTCAAGACCCTCCTGGATAACTTGGCGAGACCTATCTCTATACTAAAACAAAAATTAGCTGGGCGTGGTAGAGCGCGCCTGTAGTTCCAGCTACTTGGAAGGCTGAGGCGGAAGGATCGCTGGAGCCCAGCAGGTCGAGGCTGCGGTGGCCGGCAGCGGCCACTGCACTCCAGTCTGGGTGACAGAGTGAGACTCCAACTCAAAAAAAAAAAAAAACCCTACATATTCAGTTCACCTTTACAAAGCCAAATCGAATTGTACTAGTATTCATACCCTCCTTCAACAGACGTTTTCCATGTGCTGTATCACACACAGAAGTAAGCCCTTGTGAAACTTACTGTCAGAGTCTTCATTCACAGTGATATTTTCCCATGTGTCTTCCTCCTCCAACTGTCTCTCTGGCCCAGTTCCAAACTTTGCCAGGGACTAAAAATCATGCTTACACATGTAAAATTTTCAAGTTCAAAGTAAAATGAAGAAAAACTAAGAGCATATGGTTATTGACGCATCCAGTGATGACACCTCTCAGTGACCTGTGCTGCTTCACCCATTTTAGTTAGTTTATTTACTTATTATGGGGTATCTGTGAGAACTGCTACAAAGTTTTTTTCTTTTCCTATAGCTACTCCCATTACAGCATGAATTTACAGCCCCTCCCATCAAAAGTTGAATCTGTTTCCTCACTCCTTGAACCTGGGCTGGCCTTGTGACTTGCTTTGATCAATAGAGGCCGGGCTCTGTGGCTCACCCTGTAATCCCAGCACTTTGGGAGTCCGAGGCAAGTAGATTGCCTGAGCCCACGGGTTCAAGACCAGTCTGGGCAACTGGGCAAGAACTCGTCTCTACAATAAATCAAAAATTAGCTGGGCGTTGGAGCATGCCTGTAGTTCCGGCTACTTAGAAGGCTGAGATGGAAGGATCCCCAGAGCCCAGCAGGCCGACGCTGGGGTGCCCGTGAGCGTGAGAGACTCCAACTCAAAAAAAAAAAAAAAAAGAATGCAGTGTAATGACAATGTGTCAGTTCCCAGGCTAGACCTTAAGATGCCTTGTGTGATGCTGCCTGCTCTCTGGGAATCCTGCCAATAGCCATGAGAGTCAGTCCAGACTACCTTGCTGGAGGAAAGGAGATCACATGAAGCAGAGAAAAACTGGATCAGCTGGGGGCCAGCCAAGACCAGTCAGCCCCCAGCATACCAGCTGCTGACCTCATCCACCTGAGTGAGACTAGCCAAGACCAGGAGAACTTCCTGGCTGAGCCCAACCCAAATTGCTGACCTATGGAATTTTAAGATAAATAGGTGATTTTTGGCCGGGCTCAGTGGCTCAGCCTGTAATCCCAGCACTTTGGGAGGCTGAGGCGAGTGAATTGCCTGAGCCCATGGGTTCGAGACCCACCTGGGCAACTTGGTGAGACCTCATCTCTACAATAAATCAAAAAATCAGCCGGGCGTGGTAGCGCGCACCTATAATTCCAGCTACTTGGAAGGCTGAGGCGGAAGAATCACCAGAACCCAGCATGTCAAGGCTGTGGTGGCTGGGAGCAGTCACTGCACTCCAGTCTGGGTGACAGAGTGAGACTCCAACTCAAAAAAAAGAAGTGATTGTTGATGGGGATGGTGGTTCATGCCTGATCCCAGCACTTTGGAAGGCAGAAGCAAGAGGATTGCCTGAACCCAAGGGTTTGAGACCAGTCTGGACAACTTGACAAGCCCTTATCTCTACAATAAATCAAAAAATCAGCTGAGTGTGGTGGTCTACTCCTGTAGTTCCGGCTACTTGGAAGGCTGAGGCGGAAGGATCACCTAAGCCCAGTAGGTCGAGTTTGTGGTGGCCATGCCTGGGCAACAGAGGGAGACTCCGACTCAGGAAAAAAAAAAGTGTTGTTTTATTCTGTTGCTTATTTTGCAGTAAAAGTTAACTGATACAGAAACTTTCTTAGGTTCCTAGGATTATTATTACCTACTACTACTGTGGCTTTGGATGGCCTCTAGTTCACCTATGTTTTCATTCTTTTGTTCAAAAATACATATTCTGGGTTGGGTGTGGTGGCTCAAGTCTGCAATCCCAGCACTTTGAAAGGCAGAGGCAAGAGGATTGCCTGAGTCCAGGGGTTTGAGACCAGTCTGGGCAACTTGGTGAGACATTGTTACTACAACAAATCAAAAAAGTAGCTGGGCACGGTGCACACGCCTGTGGTTCCAGTCACTTGGAAGGCTAAGGTGGAAGATCACCTGAGCCCAGCAGGTCAAGGCTGCGGTGGCTGTGACCATGTCACCGCACTCCAGCCTGGGCAACAGAGTGAGACTCCGACTCAAAAAAAAAAAAAAATTAACCAGGCTTGGTGGCACACGTCTGTGGTTCCAGTTGCTTGGAAGGCTGAGGCAGAGGGATCACCTGAGCCTAGTGGGCCAAAGTTCCACTGCCCCTGAGCGTGCCACTGCCACCTCCATCCTTGGAGACAAAGTGAGACTCTGACTCAAAAAAAATAAATAAATACTGGGGCAACCCTCTTGGGTGCCCTCCCACTGTGAGAGCTTTTTTGTTCTCTCAATAAATCCCGATTGAAAAAAAGAAAGAGCCGGGCTCGGTGGCTCAGCCTGTAATCCTGCGCCTTTGGGAGGCTGAGGT
>NW_007259924.1:5173-8011 GCF_000164805.1 Carlito syrichta
GACTCCAACTCAAAAAAAAAAAAAAAAATTAGCCAGGCTGGTGGCATGTGCCTGTGGTTCCAGCTACTTGGATGGCTGAGGCAAAAGGATCACTTGAGCCCAGCAGGTCGAGGCTGCGGTGGCTGCGAGTGTACCACTGCACTCCAGCCAGGGCAACAGAGTGAAACTCCGACTCAAAAAAAGAAAAAAAAAAAACAACCTAGATGAGAGAGGAGGTAAGTCAGGTAAAGAAGGGGCAAGAAACTCAGTATGTCTGGAGCCCAAAGTACAGAAGGGAGAGTGAGGAAAGATGAGGCTGGAGCAGGAAGTAGGAACCAGAACATAAAGAGCTTTCTATCTTGTCAGGGCACGGTGGCTCACACCTGTAATGCTAGTCCTTTGGGATGCCTAGGCAGGAGGATTGCTTAAGCCCAGGAATTTGTGACCAGCCAGGGCAACACCTACACAAAATATGAAGAGATTAGCCGAGCACAGTAGGGTGCCTGTGGGTCCACCTCCCAGGAGGCTGAGGCAGAAGGATCACCTGAACTCAGGAGGCTGAGACTGCAGTGAGCCATGATTGTGCCTCTGCACTCCAGCCTGAGTGACAAGAGTTAGACCCCAACTAAAAAAAAAAAAATAGCTCTATATCCCTTTACAGGGAGTTTACATATCTTCTGAAGGAGAATATAATCTAAAACGATATGAACTATAGAAAACTCAGAAGGAAGGGCTAGAGGGGTCCAAACTAGAGGCAGGGAGACCAGCTTGGTGGCTGATGAGGTCATCCAGATGAGAGATGCTGGCAGTTTGTACGAAGGTGGCAGCAGCAGGGATGGAGAGAAGGGAACTGATTTTAGGTGTTCGGGAGGTAAGACTTGGTACATGAGTAGATAAATGATGATGAACAAGAGGAAAGAATGAAGGCTGGCACCCAGGTTTTTGACTTGGCCAAATGGTGACAGATATTAAGATAGGGATGTTGGGTGAAGAGAAGACGGGGAAAGGGATGATTACTCTGGAGCTGGGCACAGTGGCTCGAGCCTGCAATCCCAACACTCTGGGAACCAGAGGCGAGAGGATTGCCTGAGTCCAGAGGTTCAAGACCAACCTGGACAAATTGGCAAGACCTCATCTCTATAATAAATTAAAAATTTAGATGCGCATGGTGGCTCACACCTATAATCCCAACACTTTAGGAGACCGAGGTGAGAGGATGGCCTGAGCCCCTGGATGCGAGACCAGCCTGGGCAACTTGGTGAGTTCTCATCTTTACAATAAATCAAGAAAAATTAGCCAGGTATGGTGGCGCATGCCTGTAGTTCCAGTTACTGGGAAGGCTGAGGTGGAAGGATCGCCTGAGCCCAGCAGGTTGAGGCTGTAGTGGTTGTGTATGTGCCAATGCATTCCAGCCTGGGTGACAGAGTGAGACTCTGACTCAAAAAAAAAAAAATTTAGCCAGGTGTGGTGGTGTGCATATGTGTGGTTCCAGTCTCTCTCTTTTTTTTTAAATTGTAGAGATGAGGGCTTGCCAAGTTGCCCGGCTGGTCTCAAACCCACGGGCTCAGGTAATCCTCTCACCTGGGCCTCCCAAAGTGGGGGGATTATAGGCGTGAGCCACCACACCCGGCCAGGTTCCAGTCATTTTGAAGGCTGAGGCGGAAGATCACCTGAGCCTAGCAGGGCAAGGCTGCAGTGGCTGTGACTGTGCCACTGCACTCCAGCCTGGGCAACAGAGTGAGACTCCTACTAAAACAAATGAACAAACTAACTAACAAAAATACCAGCCTAGATAACACGGCAAGACCTTGTCTCTACAAAAAATTTAAAAATTAGCTGGACATGGTGGCACACACCTGTAGTCCCAGCTACTGGGGAGACTGAGGTGGAAGGATTATCCAAGCCCAAGAGGTCAAGGCTATGGAGAGTCGTGATTGTGTCACACTGCACTCCAACAGAGTGAGACCTCAATTTAAAAAAAAAATTGTTTTATCTTTCCACTAAGATGAAATTTACCACGAGTCATTTGAAACAAGAAATGCTTCCCCCTGTTCTTGCTTATGTAAATGCCGGTCACCATGACAACAACAAAAAAAATTGCCCTTGATCATATGGCAGGGTTTGCTGAGGAACAAGAAACAACTAGCTGGTTTAGACACAAACTTAATCCCACAGGCATGTCTAACAAGGGAAATGAGAAACTGGGGCAATTTTTTGTTCAGAAGAAGTGAAAGTAGAGGAAGCACTGATTCTAGTGGGAGAAAAGATGGAACCAAATAATTTAAATAAACCACTTTCTCTTATTACATAGTTTCGGGATGGGGTCTGGCTTTCTCTGTTTTTCTTGTTAAATCACAGGGCTCCTAAAATAATTTGGGCCCCAGACTCAGGCCAAAGGTCTCTACTTCTAACCCACCCTGACTTTAGGATAAAGTCATGACTCTAACTATTTCACACTGAGAAAATTCACAACCCTGCCCCTGTTAGTTGCTTTTGAGTTATTGACTTTGGAGTCTGTAATACTGAAAGACCTAAATGATAACAGAATAAGAGGTAATGATTTTGAATTGTTTGGGCTATATTAAGCTACTTCCATTATAGTAACATTTTATTTTTTTTATTTTTTTATTTTTGAGTTGGAGTCTCACTCTGTCGCCCAGACTGGAGTGCAGTGGCCGCTCCCAGCCACCGCAGCCTCGACCTGCTGGGCTCCGGCGATCCTTCCGCCTCAGCCTTCCAAGTAGCTGGAACTACAGGCATGCGCTACCATGCCCGGCTGATTCTTGATTTATTGTAGAAATGAAGTCTCACTGCCCAGGCAGGTCTCGAACCCGCGGGCTCAGGCAATCCACTCACCTC
>NW_007259924.1:8506-26006 GCF_000164805.1 Carlito syrichta
CACTGCACTCCAGTCTGGGTGACAGAGTGAGACTCCAACTCAAAAAAAACAAACAAACCTCTAAGTGATCAGGAGGAGCATGGCCACAGAGCTCATCGCAGTACTGGGAAGCACCCCATCTTGAGACTGGGCTTTGAAAGACATTTCAAGTGGCCGGGTTCGGTGGCTCAGCCTTTAATTCCAGCAGTTTGGGAGGCCGTAGGTGAGCGGATTGCCTGAGCTCACAGGTTAAAGACCAGCCCGGCAACTTGTCGAGACCTCATCTCTACAATAAATCAAAATATTAGCCAGGCGCAGTAGCACACACCTGTAGTTTTGGCTGCTTCGAAGGCTTAGGTGGAAGGACTACTGGAGCCCAGCAGGTGGATGCTGGGGTGGCCGTGAGTGAGTGTGTCACTGCACTATAGCCTGGGCGACAGAGTGAGACTCCAACTCAGAAAAAAAAAAAAAAGCAAAGCATTTTACAGTCCTCAACAGGAGGAACTTCCTAAGTAGGTTTTTTTTTTTAGTTGGAGTCTTACTCTGGTTCCCAGGCTGGAGTGCAGTGGCACGCTCATGGCCACCCCAGTGTCAACCTGCTGGACTCAGGTGATCCACCTCAGCCTTCCAAGTAGCTGGAACTACAGGCATGTGTCACCACGCCCAGCTAATTTTTTGATTTATTGTAGAGACAGGGTCTCGCCAAGTTGTCCAGGCTGGTCTTGTACCCCTGGGTTCAGGCAATCCTCCTGCCTCGACCTCCCAAAGTGCTGGGATTATAGGTGTGAGCCACCACGCCCAGCCCCTAAGTAGATTCTATTATGACCAATATTGAAATGAACCTACACAAGACCAGGGATGCTAGGAAAAGCAGCCGAGAGGTGACTGGCTGGGGTCCTATTCCTATTCCCCAGTACCATACTCTACTGAGAAAAATATTCATTCAACAAATATTTCTGCCTGCTGTAAGTCAGGCTCTCTGCTGGGCACTGGAGATGTAATGGTGAGTAAAATCAGAGGTTGTTCTTGCCCTGCTAGAGTTGACTTAAAGTTTAGTGGAGGAGATGGAATAGTCTGAGAACACTATTTAGGAAAACAATGTGAGGATTATAAATGGGATATAGGGTCAGGGAAGACAGCTGTAAAGAAGTGACATGCTGGCCGGGCTCGGTGGCTCAGCCTGTAATCCCGCGCCTTTGGGAGGCTGAGGTGAGTGGATTGCCTGAGCCCGCGGGTTCGAGACCTGCCTGGGCGGCAAGACCTCATCTCTACAATTAAAAAAAAAAAAAAAAAATCAGCTGGGAATGGTAGCGCATGCCTGTAATTCCAGCTACTCGAAACGCTGAGGCGGAAGGATCGCCGGAGCCCAGCAGGTCGAGGCTGCGGTGGCCGGGAGCAGCGAGTGCACTCCAGTCTGGGCGACAGGGTGAGACTCCAACTCAAAAAAAAGAAAGAAAGGAGATTGTTGCAGTGGTCCACATATGTTGGCTGCTTGGACGGTCTAAGGAGAAGCATACCAGTGTGTGACAGGGAAGATCCTGGAGGGGAGCTGACAAGACTGGTGATCACCTGGACATTGGGGAGGGAAGTCTTTCTTTCTTTTTTTTTTTTTGAGTTGGAGTCTCACTCTGTCACCCAGACTGGAGTGCAGTGGCCGCTCCTGGCCACTGCAGCCTCAACTTGCTGGGCTCCGGTGATCCACCTCAGCCTTCCAAGTAGCTGGAACTACAGGCGCACGCTACCATACCTGGCTAATTTTTTGATTTATTGCAGAGATGAGGTCTCGCCAAGTTGCCCAGGTGGGTCTCGAACCCGCACAAATGGCAGAGCAACTCCAGGAGGATCAATTTTGTATTACAGAAGACCCTAGGGTACCTCGGGGGTATCCAGCAAACAGTATTACTCTAGCCTTATCTAGCACCAAATCCACGTTCAAGCCTTAGTAGACACTTTCCCAGCATAAAGGAAAAAGAGCCATCTTAGACTTCACCTCGGGACTCCACCTTCCTTGCTGATACCTCGAGTAGCTCACCTACCCCACCAGCTCACAATAAGGCTAGAAACTCCATGAGTTTTCCCAAAGGGAACAGAGAAGGCTTTCAACAAGTCTAATTCACATGTCTAACAAACAACTATTCTTTTTCACTCCAAGAAATCTAAAATATACAAAATCTCCCAATTCGAAGAAGGATAGAAAAGGTCAATCCAGGCCGGGCACTGTGGCTCACATCTATAATCCCAGCACTTTGGGAGGCCGAGGTGAAAGGATTGCCTGAGCCCATGGGTTCAAGACCAGCCTGGGCAACTTGGTGAGCCCTCATCTCTATAATAAGTAAAAAAAAAAATTTTTTTTTTTTTTTGAGTTGGAGTCTCACTGTGTCACCCAGACTGGAGTGCAGTGGTCGCTCCTGGCCACTGCAGCCTCGACCTGCTGGGCTCCGGCGATCCTTCTGCCTCAGCCTTCCAAGTAGCCGGAATTACAGGCGCGCGCTACCACACCCGGCTAATTTTGATTTATTGTAGAGATGAGGTCTCGCCAAGTTGCCCAGGTGGGTCTCGAACCTGCGGGCTCTGGCAACCCACTCACCTCAGCCTCCCAAAGCGCCCGCGCTGAGCCACCGAGCTGAGCCACCGAGCCTGGCTTAAGGCAAAAAATTAGCCGGGTGTAGTGGCACACACCTGTAGTTCCATCTACTTGGAAGGCTGAGGTGGAAGGATCGCCTGAGCCCAGCAGATTGAGGCTGCAGTGGCCGTGAGTGTGCCACTGCACTCCAGCCTGGGCAGTAGAGTGAGATTCCGACTAAAAAAAAAATATATTAAAACAAGATTTAGGCCGTTTATTTTCTGAGTCAGGGTCTCACTCTTTCTCCCAGTGGTATAGTGCGCCACTAAACCAGGCTAATTTTTTTCTATTTTTTTGTAGAGACAAGGTATGGCTATAGTGCCTCAAACTCCTGGGATCAAGCAATTCTCTCTTCTCACCTTCTGAAGTGCTGGGATTACACGTGCAAGCCTCGGCGCCCAGCTCAGCTTACTTTTTTTTTTTTCATAATCAATATTTTTTATTATGGTTTTGTGGGGTACAGTTAAGGGTTAGGTGTATGTTTCATTCAGACACCATGTTGATAAGAGGTGTTTCCCCATCCCCAGACAGATACTGTTAATTCCATCCCCCACCATAGTTTCCCAGTACCGTCAGTCATTTTCTTACAGTATTACATTGGATGTTCAAGGTCCATTATATGAGTGAGAACATGTGATACTCGGATCTTTGTTTCTGTGAGAGGTCACTCAGTATTATAGACTCCAGTTCCATCCAGGTTGCTGCGAAATTCATGATTTTGTTCTCTTATATGGCTGCATAGTATTCCATCGTGTATATGTACCACATTTTTTTAATCCAGTCCAGTTTACTTTTTACTGATAAAAAGTTGAGCCGGAGCCAGGACCAGGCTTGGTGGTTTAGCCTGTAATCCCAGCACTTTGGGAGGTCAAGACGAGTGGATTGCCTGAGCCCATGGGTTTGAGATCAGCCCGGGCAACTTGGTGAGACATCTCTACAATAAGTAAAAAAATCAGTCGTGCGTGATAGCACGTGGCTGGAGTTCTGGCTACTTTGAAGGCTGAGGCGGAAGGATTGTCGGAGCCCAGCAGGTCGACGCTGGGGTGGATGTGAATGTGCCACTGCACTTCAGCCTGGGTGACAGACTGACTCCAACTAAAAAAATAAAAAATAAAAAGGCCAGACTCAGTGGCTCAGTCTGTAATCCTAGCACTTTGGGAGGCCAAGGCGAGTGGATTGCCTGAGCCCGCGGGTTCGAGACCCAACAGGGCAACTTGGTGAGACCTCATCTGTACAATAAATTAAAAAAATTAGGCCGGGCTCGGTGGCTCAGCCTGTAATCCCAGCACTTTGGGAGGCCGAGGTGAGTGGACTGCCTGAGCCCACGGGTTCAAGACCCACCTGGGCAACTTGGGGAGACCTCATCTCTACAATAAATCAAAAAATTAGCCGGGCGTGGTAGTGCACGCCTGTAGTTCCAGCTACTTGGAAGGCTGGGGTGAAAGGATCGCTGGAGCCCAGCAGGTCGAGACTGCGGTGGCCGGGAGCGGCCACTGCACTCCAGTCTGGGCGACAGAGTGAGACTCCAACTTAAAAAAAAAAAAAAAAAAGAAGTTAGCCGGGAGTGGTAGCATGCACCTGTAGTCCCGGCTACTTGGAAGGCTGAGGTGGAAGGATCGCCGGAAACCAGCAGGTTGAGGCTGTGGTGGCCAGGAGCGTGCCACTGCACTCCATTCTGGGCAACAGAGTGAGACTTCAACTCAAAAAAAAAATTGAGCCAGGTGTAGTGGCTCAAGCCTGTCATCTCAGCACTTTGGGAGGCTGAGGTAAGAGGACTGCCTGAGCTCAGGGGTTCCAGACCAGCCTGGACAACTTGGTTTCTCCAATAAAATAAAAAAAGAAGCCAGCATGGTAGCATGTCCCTGTAGTTCCAGCTACTTGTGAGACTAAGACAGAAGGATCGCCTGAACCCTGTAGGTCGAGGCGGCAGTGGCTATGAGCGTGCCGCTGCATGCCAGCCTGGGCAACAGAGTGAGATTCCGATTCCAAAAAAAAGAAGAAATTGAAACACCTGAATGACCTTGCTGGTAAGTTTATTTATGACAAAATAGGGTCCCTTTGGCGTAACTGCCTTTAGTTCACTCTAGATTGACTACTTTCTTGTCTATAGCCGTTAAATAGATGTTTCTTGTTTTTTTAGAGACAGGGTTTTGGTCTGTCACCTAGGTTGAAATGCAGGCTCAAATATAGCTTATTCTAACTTTGAACTCCTGGGCTCCAGGGAGCGTCCCATCTCAGCCTCCCAAGTAGCTGGGGCAATAGGCATGTGCTACCACATCTGGCTAGATATTGTGTTTCGAGTCCACGGCAGATTACCATATAAGTAAGTGGCAAAGCTTGTCCTTCTATTTTACAGCGTGTTTACCATCCATAGGACACAAATCTATAGTGTATGTCAAACTTGCATACTTGTGTATGTCTCCATATATGCCTTGAGAAAGGATGGCAAGAACATAGTCATGTTTAATTTACTTTTTTTTGGTTTCATACATTATCTACCCTGAGCACATGCTACTTACAGAGAAAGGGAGCAATGACACTCAATTCCTACCTTAACATCCTAAATACCTATTAACACCCAAACTTCTCATTTGCTTTACAAAACCCCCATCACACCCTCAATTTCTTTTGCCCACGTATATGCATTTCTGGACAACCCTGATGTTCTCTGAATATATTTCAGCTTTCAGATCTTTATATAATGATTCATCTCATGTGCTCCTGAAATCAGTATTTACTTTTGGAAACTTAAAAATATCACCAATCATTAATCATTAATCCCATCTTTAATAAGCACCCACAGAGTATGTGTAATTGTTTTATCTGATTAAATGATTGTTCGTAGGCTGTGGAAGGCACATACAGGAAAACCAAAAAAAAAAAAACCACCAGAATAAAAAAAATTGTGTATTTATTCTTACATGTTGAAACTTCAGTCACCTTCCAAGTGCCCTCAATTTGATGTAATACACCTATGGAGACCTTTTTCCACTGCTCAAAAGTTTATGAACTGATCAATTTTGATGCTTTTTAATAGCTTTTCTTTTGAGTTGAAGTCTCACTCCTCACCCAGGTTGGAGTGCAGTGGCAAACTTACGGCCACCACAGCCTCGAACTGCTGGGCTCAGGCGATCCTCTCGCCTCAGCCTTCCAAGTAGCTGGAACTACAGGTGCACGCTACCATGCCCAGCTAATTTATTTATTTATCGTAGAGATGAGGTCTCATAAAGTTGCCCAGGCTGGTCTCGAACCCCTGGGCTCAGGCAATCCTCTCACCTCAGCCTCCCAAAGTGCTGGGATTACAGGTTTCAGCCGCTTCTGCTGTTTTGTTTCACCTCTTCCACATCCGCAAAACATTTTCCTTTGAAGACTTTTTTCATCGGGGAAACAAAGATTGGGCGAATAGGGAGGGTAGAGCATGGAGGGCTATGCCATTTTTGGTCAAAAATTGCTGAACACTCAGCACAGTGTGGGCAGGTGAGCTAGTAAGTCATCATGAAATGGGCAAACGTGTTGAAAGAATCTAAGTTAACTGAAGCTGAACACAGTCTCTCACAATGCTAGCTGGGACACTGATGCCAATGGGTTCCTAGAAAGCTCATTTAGTGGAGGGAGCCTGTACTACAAGGGGCGCACCCTCCAAAAGATAATTCTGCCTTTTTTCATGTCCTACCTTGTACTTTCTATTTCCTAAGCATAAAGATTTAGCTCTTTTGCAAAAAATATTCAAAGATGACTTTCTCCAAAAGATCACCAAGCCAAACATTTGGCCATATTTTTATTTACTACATATACTATAAACATATACAATACATGCTACAAAAAAACTTTTTTTAAAATTTAACTGTCAAGAAAGTGTATAGTGTTATAATACAATGGCACATGTTCATATTTTATTTCAAATTGGTTTGCTTATCACCTATTTCAAACCATTAATAGTGAAATGTTACTTGTGGATAATTAAAAATTATCTATTTGCATTATTAACAATAAACAACTCCAACAAATTAATAAGAATTAACCATGTCAAATATTAGTATCCAAAAAATGGGCTTTTGCAGAAATGATTCTATAAAATATAGCAGCCAATTTCAGTTTACTTTGTTCTGTGACAATGTACATATGCATTTGAATAGGATTCTAGCATTTGCTTTCTTTTGGAAGATACTTATAAGAAGTCCTTTGATTTCTTGAGGTCCAATAACTGCCACACCAACCAAATCCAACCTAACAGTTCATGTAATGGCTCTGGACAACCGGTTGTTCATTGAAAAATCCTTAGGATTTGGGTAGAGTTGCATGTTCCATTAATATTACATATGATGAAAAAAGACATTACAAGCCAATATCAAAGTCAAAGGCAAAAGAAAATACAAACATTCAAATCAGTTGTGACAAGGTTTTTCTACAAATATTTTTGATGCCATACTTTCAGGAAAACAAGGTGTATTTGAATTTTACAGTATCTATGCTCTAACTGAAAATTTAACAAAATAGTCAGATGGCAATTACGTCTAGTATTGCAAATCTGTTCATTCAACATTACTGAGCACCCACTATGTGCATAGCACTGTGGTAATATTTTAAAAGTTGAGTATTAATGTCTTTATCAAGCATCACCTTAGTGAGGTAAAAATGTTAAATTAGCGTCAACTCATTAGTTTGCTTGTGGTAATGCAAGTAATCCTGTGCCAGCTGGCTTCCCTGTGCCATATAACTAGCTTCTTCACTCCCCTCATTCACCCACACAAATGTCTGCACATCAACTGTGTGCCAGACAATGTGCTAGTCACTGGAATACCATGATTTGGTATATGTTCAAAGAATGCAAATTTTTCATATTAACCTATACAGGACAATTAGAAAGGTACATTATTTTTCTAAAATGAGGCCCAAAGCAAAGTATAAGGTGTTTCCATTGGTCATACCACACCACAGACCAGTAAGTGCCTTTAAAGACTGGCAACTAACTTTGAAGGTTTCATGCTGTAGTCTAAATAGCCTAGATCGTTTTTGGTCTCATAGGTCTATTCTTTGGAGCACCTGACCCCATATAAGCCATTCCATACTTAAAAAGGTTTGTAAACTAAACCCGAACATAAAGAGCCAAAAATGAAGGCAGTTTATAATGCAATGAATGTATTCAAGCACTACACTGCCCATGTGAAATGAATAATACTTAAGTAATTCATGATTGGTTCAAACATTTTTCAAAGCACTAACCCCACCCCCAAACTCATGTAATTCTAACTTGACTTTTATACAAGTTGCACATAATGCAAAGGGCAGAATTTGGCCCCCAAACCTTCCATGGAATATTTTAAGTGATTGGTCCTTCCACTCCAAGTAGAATCTAAGAATTCCAAGAGCCTCCTAATAGGATACCAGCACTTAGGAGAAATGGCCCTGCTGGATCCCATTAACCAGGAGTCTATTTACCTGCTGTAGCAGGGTGACCTACTATGACCCCTTGGAGGAAGGCAGAGAGCTGGGAGTTTGGCTGTCCACTTAGTGAATCCAATACTGGCTTAAAGCTATGCACTGAATAAAGTGCTCTGCACATCTTGCTTCTTATCTGGAATGAAAATACACACTTATCTTAGGAATTAACCTACATATTGGGTGGGAAAAAAGAATGACAAAGGTTGAAAGAATCCCAAGAAAAAGTATGAAGCATTGACTAGGAAGGAAGACAAATGCCTCTAGTAGTGTTCTTAGAAGTCTCAGGATTTGAAACGTCAGAATGAGTAATACAATGGTCATGTTCCATAAATGAAAAAGCAATCCCACTGGGTACTATTCACACAATGCATGGTGTGTGATTACTTCATGGGGGTGGAAGGGAACCATCTACTGCCATTTGATAGTATGGCTTCAGAATGAAAACAAAACCATTTGATACATCAGGGTAAGTAGTGTGTAACACTCCTTTCCTGTCCACCAGTTATCCACAGGTTGAGCTGCATTGCCTAAGAGAAAAGAGGCAAGACACCTATCCTTCTAATACACACAGGCGTGGCCACTACCAGCTAGATCGCCAATTCAGAAGTTAACACACAAGCCCTCCAGTTTCGTACCCTGAACACGGTAAATAAGACTAGGAATAGAGTAGTTCAGTCTAAAAAAGATCACAGGTAACAGAATGCTTATATAAACTAGACTGCTTTGACATCTGTAAGAAAATCGTATAGATGGCAGTTGGAAAAAAATGAAAAAGATTGTTCCCATCTGTCAGCAAAACTGTTGAGCTAGACTCAGCTGAAGTCCTCATCGGGATTCTGTTGATCCAGCAGACGGACATGTGTGAATGGGAAGTGACCTTGTTTGCCATTACACTCCCCTTCCCACTGACCACTCACATTAATCTTCGTAACCTTTACCAGCTCACCGACCTGCAGGAGGAGAATAAGGAGAGCACTTTATTTCCAGTTAAGAATGCATGCTGAAAAACTCCATTCTCAGGTTAGGCGTACCCTGCCCACATGATTGCTCTAGGGCTGATGTTACAGAAACAGTTATTTACTGCCCCCCCCATTCCAGCCCCCAGAATGATTACTGTGGTTAATGCAGGCAGAAGGAAGAAGTGTTTTCAGCAGCGCAGAGAAACACAGAATACAGAAAGTAGAAAGTATTCTAGAAAATAATACTTTTTAGAAGTCTCAAGTTTCTCTAGATGAGCAATTTCAATTTAAGTGAGCCAGTATTCCTTTTCTCTGTACCCTCTACCCTCAGCTTGCTGTGGGGAAACTATCTGCTCCATTCATCGGCACTTGGCACAGTGCAATCCCCCCAGCCCACTCACACACATCCTAGCCTCTTATTGCCTGCACAGGAGGCAGTCATGGCAGCATACTTCACTTGATCCTAGAAAATCGAGTGTTCCCATCACCTTCACATCAAGGAAAGCCTTCTCCCACTTGCACAGGTATAGGCCCAAATTCCAAATCTCAGCAGCTCCCTGCAAAGCCCCCACCTTCTTTGGCGAGCTTTACTTGATGGGCTACCACCTGCCCGGCTTGTCAATCCCACCATCCCATATGTTGCTCCCTCAATGCGATGTGGCACCTGATCATTATCCAATGAGAGGACAAAACAAAAAAACTCAACTGTCATATTTTGGTTCTATTTAGAAAATATCTCTTGTTGTGACATCAAATATAAAGTTGTAACCATCTAGGAGACACCTCTATCCTGCTATGAAATTCAAAACAAGGAATTCAAGGAAATTCAAGACACACCTGTCATCCTAGCACTTTAGGAGGCTGAGGGGAGAGGATTGCCTGAGTCCAGGGGTTAGAGACCAACCTGGGCAACATGACAAGAACTCATCTCTACAATAAATCAAAAAATTAGTCAGGTGTTGTTGAGCACATATAGTTCCAGTTACTTGGAAAGCTAAGGCAGAAGGATCATCTGAGCCCAGCAGATTGAGGCTGCAGTGGCCGAGAGCATGCCACTGCACTCCAGCCTGGGCGACAGAGTGAGACTCCTGTTCAAAAGACAAAACAAAACAAAACAAAAAAGAAATTCAAGACAAGGTCAGTCAGGCCAGGCGCAGTGGCTGATGCCTGTAATCCCAGCACTTTGAGAGGCAGAGGTAAGAGGATGGCCTGAGCCCATAGGCTCAAGATAAGCCTGAGCAACGTAACATAGTGAGAACTCATCTCTATAATAAATCAAAAAATTAGCTGGGCATGGTGGTGCATGCCTGTAGTTCCAGCTACTTGGAAGGCCAACGTGGAAGGATCGCTGAGTGCAGCAGAATGAGACTGTGGTGTCTGTAAGCAGCATGCCACTGCACTCCAGCCTGGGCATCACAGTGATACTCTAACAACAACAACAAAAAAAACTGAGTCAGATGAATAGATTCACCCTGTAGCAAAATATCGAACAATGGTGAAATAAGACCTTAAATGTCATTGGCCTAAATAACTTTATAATCACTCTTTAATTATCAACATTTGAACTGAGTATACTCTGTTCATTTGGTTTTATTAAGTTAATAACTACTATTTATTGAACCATTATAGAGTAGTACAGTAGAGGGCATTTTGTATAAATTATTTTCTAGTCCTCATAATAACTGCAAGACAGGAATCGTTTTCATTTTACAAATGAAAAAATGTGTGCAGAACAATTACAAGATATACTGAAGGTTGTCACAAAGCCAGTGACAGGGATGGGATCTGAGTCCAGAATCATCTAGCTCCAAAGCCCATCTATACTCTTTAGACCATACAAGGAACTTACAAATTATTTTCCTGGAGCCATAGGGATTCCCTAAGAATGTCTGTAGGCCAACTACCAACCAAAGTCAATTCAAGTCCAAGCCAGGTCCTCCTCCAGAAACAACCTGACATCGCCCACAGATGGAACAGAACTTGCCTATTGGCCTGTTATTTCCTAAGGAACTATCTGAAAACCAGAGGTCTAAAGACGTTGTAAGAGTCATAGGATGCTGAGAAAAGGACAGAAACAAGGGAATAATAGAAATAAGATACAGAGTGAGGAAAAGCAGCAGCTCAATCTGCCAATATTGTAAGGAGTAAGGCTGATGATGATGTAAAGGGAGGAGAGGGAACGAAGCTATGGTGTGCCCACCTTTGCAAAGATAAAGTCCCTATAGGCTGTTAGCACCAAGATTCTCTGTTTACTCCCAGTAACTTTCCAATTCAGTTTCTGACATCCAAGTAGGACAACTATAACAAGATCTTTATTTTTAATTTTTTTAATTTTTAATTTTTATTTTTTGAGTTGGAGTCTCACTCTGTCACCCAGACTGGAGTGCAATGACCACTCCCGGCCACCGCAGCCTCGAACTGCTGGGCTCCGGCGATCCTTCCACCTCAGCCTTCCAAGTAGCTGTAACTACAGGCGCACACTACCACACCTTGCTAATTTTTGATTTATTGTAGAGATGAGGTCTCGCCAAGTTGCCCAGGCAGATCTCAAACCTGTGGGCTCAGGCAATCCACTTACCTCGGCCTCCCTAAGTGCTGGGATTACAGGCTGAGCCACCGAGCCCAGCCTATAACAAGATTTTCATACAGTCTTTGGGAGAGAGGAAGACCAGGATGTCAAAGTGAAGTTTCACCTTGTAGTAAAAACAATCTAAAAGATTTCTTTTATCCCCAACCTTAGTTCTCTGACTTTATCTAACCTGTTCCCTTCTTGTTACAAGAAGCCAGTCTTAACACCAGCCTCCTAACATGGGACTACTTAGTGAATGAAATTTTCGTTTGTGACCTGTCAGCTACTCTTGACTCCACCCTTCACACACACACCCACCCTTCACACACACACCCACCCTTCACACACACCCACCCTTCTCACACACACACACACACTATGCCCACGTTAAGGGATTTAATGCCTCTATGATGCTAGGAACTTGCTATGTTAAGGTCAATTACATCAAATGCAGCCTTCTGCCCCTCATTTTTAGTATTTATTTGGTCCTGTCTGTTAAATGCTTACATTATATAAAGTGCTCTTCTGAGCCGGGCTTGGTGGCTCAGCTTGTAATCCCGCGCCTTTGGGAGGCTGAGGTGAGTGGATTGCCTAAGCCCATGGGTTCGAGACCCGCCTGGGCAGCGAGACCTCATCTCTACAATAAATCAAAAAATCAGCCGGGCGTTAGGTAGCGCATGCCTGTAATTCCGGCTACTCGGAAGGATGAGGCAGGTCGAGGTTGCGGTGGCCGGGAGTGGCCACTGCACTCCAGTCTGGGTGACAGAGTGAAACTCCAACTCAAAAAAAATAAAAAAGAAAAAAAAATAAAGTGCTCTTCTGGTAGCCGGATAAAGAGTAATATAAGATGTATAAGCTCATGTCAAACATTTAAATTGTCTCTCAGGTTAGGCTCTCCTCTAGTTGAGAGCTAAGGGGCCGGTTTCTTTCAAGAAGCTGGTCTGATGACTTCATGTCTGTCTTCCCTATGATTCCCAATATTTGCTATAGGTGAATCCCTCATTTTACTCATTTAAAAACACACACATAGGACATGAGGAAACATTCTGGAGTGCTGGAAATAGTCTACACTTTCTTTTTTTTGAGTTGGAGTCTCACTCCGTCGCCCAGACTGGAGTGCAGTGGCCACTCCTGGCCACCGCAGCCTCCACCTGCAGGGCTCTGGCACTCCTTCCGCCTCAGCCTTCCAAGTAGCTGGAACTACAGGCGCGTGCTATCACGCCCGGCTAATTTTTTTTTATTTATTGTAGAGATGAGGTCTTGCCAAGTTGCCCAGGCGGGTCTCGAACCCATGGGCTCAGGCAATTCACTCACCTCGGCCTCCCAAAGCACGGGATTACAGGCTAAGCCACCGAGCCTGGCAGTCTACACTTTCAACTGGGTGGTTATCATACAGGTGTATATTTGTGTAAATTCATCAAAGTATATACTTAGAATTAGCATATTTTACCAAATTTGTGTGTGTGTGTGTGTGTGTGTGTCAAGGGTCTCACTCTATCACCTAGGCTGGAGTGTAGTGGTACCCTCACTCGACCTGCTGGGTTCAGGTGATCCTTCTACCTCAGCCTTCCAAGTAGCTGGAACCACAGGAGCACACCACCAGGCCCAGCTAATTTTTTGATTTATTGCAAGTCTTGCCAAGTTGACCAGGCTGATCTTGAACCCCTGGACTCTAGCAATCCTCTCTCCTCCACCTGCCAAATTGCTGGGATTATAGGCATGAGTGACTCAATGCACCAGGTATCCTTTTTTTGTGTCTCAGTCTCACTCTGTTGCCCAGGCTGGACCTCCTGGGCTCAGGCAATCCTTCTGCCTCAGCCTCCTGAGAAGCTGGGACTACAGGTGCATGCCACCATGACCAGCTAATTTTTTAATTTATTGTAGAGACAAGGTCTCACCAAGTTGCCCAGGCTGGTTTTGAACCCCTGGGCTCAGGCAATTCTCCTCCCAAAGTGCTGGGATTACAGGCATGAGCCACTGAGTTCAGCAATACCTCTCTCTTCTCCCAAAAGCACTTTGGGAGGTCAAGGTGAGAGGACTGCCTGAACTGGGATTACAGGCATGAGCCACTGAGTCCAGCAATACCTCTCTTTTCTCCCAAAAAACACTTTGAGAAGTCAAGGTGAGAGGACTGCTGAGCCTGGGGGTTTGAGACCAGCCTGGGGAACTTGGTGAGACCTCTTCTCTACAATAAATCACAAAAATTAGCCAGGTGTGGTGGCGTGCATCTGTAGTTCCAGCTACTCAGAAGGCTGAGGTGGAAGGATCGCCTAAGCCCAGCAGGTTAAGGCTGCGGTGGCCATGAGTGTGCCACTGTACTCCAGTCTGAGCAACAGAGTGAGACTCTAACTAAAAAAAAAAAAAAAAGAAAGAAAGAAAAAAGAAACCATAACCCAAATTATATTAATTTTTCAAATTCACTATACAAGAGACATCAGGAAACTGTGTGATCTCCTTTGCTGGTGCAATCCCAGGTGACTGCTTTTCTAGTTCCTGTCCCTACTATCTAACCAGAAAGACATCAACAGCTGCCAGCATTCCTTCAATCCAGACTTGCTGCAGGATTTCAGTGATCTTAGGACAGGAAGCACACACAAATTTAATTATAAATAAGACAAGGGAAAAGCAAATACAGAGAAACAATACAGGAGCTTTGTCTTCAAACATTTTGAAACGCACCAAAAACACATTTAGTAAATATTTCAAGATTTAGCTGGAGGGAGGAAAAAAAAGCTAAGGAAACGACAGCGACCAAAGGCAGAGGTCAGCAAAGAATGACCCATGAGCCAAAGCCAGTTTGCTGTTTTTGTAAATAGTTTTATTGGAAAACAGCAGGCTTACTTACTGTCTAGGGCTGCTTTCTTGCTAAAATGGCAGAGCTGTGACAGAGATCTATGGCCCTCAAAGGCCTCTACAGGAAGTCTGGGGCTCGGTGGCTCAGCCTGTAATCCTGTGCCTTTGGGAGACTGAGGTGAGTGGATTGCCTGAGCCCGTGGGTTCGAGATCTGCCTGGGCAGGCAAGACCTCATCTCTACAATAAAATAAAAAAATTAGCTGGGCGTGGTAGCACACGCCTGTAATTCTGGCTACTTGGAAGGCTGAGGCAGAAGGATCGCCAGAGCCCAGCAGGTCGAGGCTGCGGTGGCCGGGAGCGGCCACTGCACTCCAGTCTGGGCGACAGAGTGAGACTCCAACTCAAAAAAAAAAAAAAAGAAGTCTGCAGACCTCTGATCTAAGGAATAGGTAATATTTAGGGCCCATCTACAATCTTGCAAATTGGTGGAAATAAATAAGGACAAATTCAGACTTAATGATTAACTTGCCTCAGAGATAGACTCAAAACAGGTATGGACTGTATTGGTGGAAAGGTACAGGTGTTTGAGGTTGGTTCTTTTTTTTTTTTTTGAGTTGAAGTCTCATTCTTGTCACCCAGGCTGGAGTACAGTGGCACACTCATAGCTATTGCAGCCTCAACCTGCTGGGTGCTGGGCTCAGGCGATTCTTCTGCCTCAGCCTTCCAAGTAGCTGGAACCACAGACACACAACACCATGCCCAGCTAGCTAGTTTTTGTGCTTTATTGTAGACACGAGGTCTCACAAAGTTGCCCACTGGTCTTGAACCCCTGGGCTCAGGCAATCCTCCTGCCTTGGCCTCCCAAAGTGCTGGGATTATAGGCTTAGCCACCGTGCCCGGCCAGTCTTTTGAGATTTAACTGGTAGGTTTCCAGTGAACAGAAAAAGCATCCCACACACTCCATAAAAACAGGCCTGATTCTAGTCAAAGTCAGAAATGATTAACAACTGATGATGACTGAAACTAAGTTTCCCATCCCCTTGCTGAGTGGTGAACATACATAGTACATGCATTTTAACTCAACATAAATAAATGTCTAAAAGTTAATACAAGCCGGGCTCGGTGGCTCAACCTGTAATCCCGTGCTTTGGGAGGCTGAGGTGAGTGGATTGCCTGAGCCTGCAGGTTCAAGACCCGCCTGGGACTTGGCAAGACCTCATCTCTACAGTAAATCAAAAAATTAGCCAGGCGTGGTAGCGCGCACCTGTAGTTCCAGCTACTTGGAAGGCTGAGGTGGAAGGATCGCCAGAGCCCCAGCAGGTCGAGGCTGTGGTGGTCAGAGCGTGCCACTGCACTCCAGCCTGGGCGACAGACTCCAACTCAAATAAATACATAAGTTAATACAACAAATTCGACCTAAAATTCACAAAAAGTATAGTGTCTGAGGCATTGCAGTGACCACACAGGGATGCCATGAAGGGTTTTAAATGTTTGAGGGAAACACAACAACATTTGACATCTATGATGCCATGTTAACTACCAACTCAAGGCAATTTCCAATTTTGACAGTAGATCACAATACATTCCTTTCCAAGCTGTCATATCTTTGTAAAGCTGGGTTTTGGAGGCTGCTATTTTTTTTTTTGAGTTGGAGTCTCACTCTGTCGCCCAGACTAGAGTGCAGTGGCCACTCCCGGCCCCTGCAGCCTCGACCTGCTGGGCTCTGGCGATCCTTCCGCCTCAGCCTTCCGGGTAGCTGGAATTACAGGCGCGTGCTACCACACCCGGCTGATTTTTTGAATTACTGTAGAGATGAGGTCTCGCTGCCCAGGCGGGTCTCGAATCCGCGGGCTCAGGCAATCCACTCACCTCAGCCTCCCAAAGGCGCAGGATTACAGCCTGAGCCACCGAGCCTGGCTCTGGAGGTTGCTATTTAAAAAAAAAAAAAAAAAGGTCGGGCTCGGTAGCTCAGCCTATAATCCCAACACTTTGGAAGGCTGAGGCAAGTGGACTGCTTGAGCCTGCGGGTTTGAGACCAGCCTAGGCAACTTTGTAAGACCTCGTCTCTACAATAAATAAAAAACTAGTTGGGCATGGTAGTATGCACCTGTAGTTCTAGCTACTTGGAGGGCTGAGGCGGAAGGATCGCTGGAGCCCAGCAGGTGGATGCTGGGGTGGTAGTGACTGCACTCCAGCCTGAGAGACAGAGTGAGACTCCAACTCAAAAAAAAAAAAAAAAGGTAGGTACCCCAAGAGAAAAAGGTAGGAAATGAGGGTGGCAATATAATGTGACCCCAAGGTCTGAGAAAGTAAGCAGTGTGCAACACACTTCACTAGTTAATTAGTTATTTAATATTATAATAAAAATACAATTATTTCAATTATTTTTTAAATGGCTACTAAGTTTTTAGAATATAAATATTTAAGTTGTTTAGACCTAGTTACTTCATAAGATAAACTGTTAGGTATTTATTTTGGCCTAGGGGCACTAAAGGTGCTATGAACCAAGAAAATCTAGAATCTCTGAACTACACTGCTGTGGTTGACAGTGAGTTCTTCAAAAGTGGAGATATTCAGGCCGGGCTCGGTGGCTCAGTCTGTAATCCCAGCACTTTGGGAGGCCGAGGCAAGTGGATTGCCTGAGCCCGTGGTTTTGAGATCCAACCAGGCAACTTGGCAAGACCTCATCTCTACAATAAATCAAAAACTAGCCGGGTGTAGTAATGCGCCCCTGTAGTTCCGCCTACTTGGAAGGTTGAGGCAGAAGGATCGTCAGGTCGAGGCTGTGGTAGCCGGGAGTGTGCCACTGCATTCCAGCCTGGGTGACAGATGAGACTACAACTCAAAAATAAAAATAAAAAATAAAAAGTGGAGATATTAAAATGTTAAAAAATTATCTGCAAAGATACCAGAGGGCCTAATTTCAATGTCTGAGAGTTGAATTTGTTACTTCCAACGTTCCTTCCCATAGAGATTCTATGATTTGAAATGAAGGAGATGTCCAAAGAGGGTGAAAGGTAGAGAAGGAAAGTAGATGGCTGGCTCAATGAACACTACAGAAATCTAGAGCTGCAGTTCCAGGGAAAGACAAACATCAAGGACTTGCTGTTCATATTCTCATACCTTCTGATCTC
>NW_007259924.1:30191-30435 GCF_000164805.1 Carlito syrichta
CGCCGGGCTTGGTGGTTCAGCCTGTAACCCCACGCCTTTGGGAGGCTGAGGTGAGTGGATTGCCTGAGCCCACGGGTTCGAGATCTGCCTGGGCAGCGAAATCTCATCTCTACAATAAATCAAAAAATCAGTCGGGTATGGTAGCGCATGCCTGTAATTCCAGCTACTGAGGTCAAAGGATCACCGGAGCCCAGCGGGTCGAGGCTGCGGTGGCCGGGAGCGGCCACTGCACTCCAGTCTGGGT
>NW_007259924.1:30455-33126 GCF_000164805.1 Carlito syrichta
CCCAGCCACTGCAGCCTCCACCCGCTGGGCTCCAGCGATCCTTCCGCCTCATCCTTCCAAGTAGCTGGAACTACAGGCGTGCGCTACCACACCCGGCAAATTTTTGATTTATTGTAGAGATGAGGTCTCGCCAAGCTGCCCAGGTGGGTCTCGAACCCGCAGGCTCATGCAATTCACTCACCTCGGCCTCCCAAAGTGCTGGGATTGCAGGCTGAGCTACCGAGCTTGGCCAAATCTCCTAATCTTATCTCCCAGTCTCATCACAATAGAAAGTAGGCATCAGCTCCTATGAAAAACTAGAGAGAGCCAGGCTTGGTGGCCTCATGCCTACAAGTCCAGGACTTTGGAGACCGAGGTGAGAGGATTGCCTGAGCCCAGGGGTTCGAGACCAGCTTGGGCAACATGGCAAGACCTCGTCTCTACAACAAATCAAAAACTAGCTGGGCATGGTGGCGCATGCCTGTAGTTCCAGCTACCTGGAAGGCTGAGGGGGAAGGATCACTGAGGCCAGCAGGTCAAAGCTGCGGTGGCCATGAGTGTGCCACCGCACTTCAGCCTGGGCTACAAAGTGAAACTCCAACTCAAAAAAAAAAAAAAAGCCAGTGGGTTCAAGACCTGCCTGGGCAGCGAGACCTCATCTCTATAATAAATTAAAAAATCAAGTTGGGCTCGGTGGCTCAGCCTGTAATCCCGCACCTTTGGGAGCCTGAGGTGAGTGGACTGCCTGAGCCCGCGGGTTCGAGACCCGCCTGGGCAGCGAGACCTCATCTCTACAATAAATTAAAAAAATCAGCCGGGCGTGGTAGCGCATGCCTGTAATTCTGGCTACTCGGAAGGCTGAGGCGGAAGGATCGCCGGAGCCCAGAAGGTTGAGGCTGGGGTGGCCAGGAGTGGCCACTGCATTCAAGTCTGGGCGACAGAGTGAGAATACAACTCAAAAAATAAAAAAAAGATTTTGGGTTTAGTAGAAAGGTACCAAGGTAGATCTGAATTTGTCATATCTCTCCAGTTAGCTTAAAAGATCTATTCAGGCTGAGTGTGGTGGCTCAAGCCTGTAATCCCAGCGCTTTGGGAGGTCGAGGTGAGAGAACTGCTTGAGCCCAGGTGTTCGAGACCAACCTGAGCAACTTGGTGAGATCTTGTCTATACAATAAATCAAAAAATTAGTCGGGCACGATAGTGCATGCCTGTAGTTCCAACTACTTGGAAAACTGAACCGAAGGATCGCCTGAGCCTAGCAGGTTGAGGCTGCGATGGCTATGAGCATGCCATTGCCCTCCAGCCTGGGCAACAGAGTGAGACTCCAACTCAAAAAAACAAAAAAACAACCCTAGGCCGGGCTGGTGGCTCGCGTCTATAATCCCAGCACTTTGGGAGACTGAGGTGAGAGGACTGCCTGAGCCCAGGGGTTTGAGACCAACCTGGGGAACTTGGGGAGACCTCATCTCTACAATAAATCAAAAAACTAGCCAGGCATGGTAGCGTATGCCTGTATTTCTAGCTACTTGGAAAGTTGAGGTGGGAGGATCGCCTGAGCGCAACAGGTCAAGGCTGCAGTGGCCACTGCCCTCTAGCCTAGGTGACCGAGTGAGATGCCAACTCAAAAAAAAAAAACAGAAACAAGACAAAAAAAATCCAAAAAAAGACCTATTCAGCCTGTTCAAACATCAGTTCATTGCAAACACACACACACATACACACAGATATTTTTAGAGAGGGTCTTACGCTGTCAACCAGGCTGAAGTGTAGTGACACAATCACAGCGTACTGTAGCCTAAAACTCTTAGACTCAAAGACATCCTCCCACTTCAGCCTCCTAAGTAGCTAAGATTACAAGCATGCACCACCACATCAGACTATTTTTTTTTTGAGTTGGAGTCTCACTCTGTCACCCAGACTGGAGTGCAGTGGCTGCTCCTGGCCACCGCAACCTTGACCTGCTGGGCTCCGGCGATCCTTCCGCCTCAGCCTTCCGAGTAGCCGGAATTAGAGGTGCGCGCTACCACGCCTGGCTAATTGACTATTTTTTTAAAGAATCTTTTGGCCGGGCTTGGTGGCTCGGCCTGTAAATTCTGCGCCTTTGGGAGGCTGAGGTGAGTGGATTGCCTGAGCTTGCGGGTCTCGAACGCCGCCTGGGCAGGTGAGACCTCATCTCTACAATAAAATTAAAAAAAAATTAGCCGGGTGTGTTTGCGTGCGCCTGTAATTCCAACTACTGGGAAGGCTGAGGCAGAAGGATCGCCAGAGCCCAGCAGGTTGAGGCTGCGGTGGCCGGGAGCAGCCACTGCACTCCAGTCTTGGTGACAGAGTGAGACTCCAACTCAAAAACAAAACAAAACAAAACAAAGAATCTTTTGTAGTTGGGGTCTCACTATGTTGCCCAGGCTGGTCTCTAACTCCTTGACTCAAGTGATCCTTCTGCCTCAGCCTCCCAAAAGCTGGGATTACAGGCGAGAGCCACTAAACTCAGCCAGATCTAGACTTCTGTTATGCTAAAGTAACAATATTTCTCAAAGTACCTAAGAAAAAGTGTTTAAAAACCAGTACTTACAGTATTTTTTCAAGCTTCAAAGATAACATCTTCAACAATAAACATGTGCAGCTCAAAACTAATATCCAACCCCCCCCAAAAAAAATTACTGAAATAATAAACTAGTTTTTTGTTTGGGGT
>NW_007259924.1:33397-34837 GCF_000164805.1 Carlito syrichta
TCAGGCAATCCACTCACCTCAGCCTCCCAAGGCGCGGGATTACAGGCTGAGCCACTGAGTTCGGCTAAACTAGTTTTCTATTCAGATCCTTATTTCACAGAATTTATATTTCACAGCAGGGAAACAGGGAGAGCAGCTTAACCATTTCTGAGCATTAAAGCCTGTAATGAAGGTAGGCATCAATAAAAATAATTCTCTAAGAAATGAATTGCAATTGGAATGCCACGCACAGTGGCTCAAGCCTGTAATCCCAGCATTTTGGGAGGCCAAGGTGAGAGGATTGCCTGAGTCCAGGGGTTCGAGACCAGCCTGGGCAACTTGGCAAGACCTCATCTCTACAGTAAATCAAGAAATTTGGCCATTACTTTATTAAACTCTGATGTATCCAAGTGCTCCTTGAGCTATGGCTGCCGTCATGTTTCCTAAGCTTGGCCCCCTCTCCTACCTTGGGAAGGTGACCCTCCTCTCTCTTCTCCCTAATTTACTTCTTAGCCGGCTCGGTGGGTCAGCCTGTAATGCCATGCTTTGGGAGGCTGAGGTGAGTGGATTGCCTGAGCCCGCGGGTTCGAGACCCACCTGGGCAACTTGGCAAGACCTCATCTCTACAATAAACCAAAAATTAGCTGGGCATGGTAGCGTGCTCCTGTAATTCCAGCTTCTTGGAAGGCTGAAGCAGAAGGATCGCTGGAGCCCAGCAGGTTGAGGCTGTGGTGGCTGGGAGCAGCCACTGCACTCCAGTCTGGGCGACAGAGTGAGACTCCAACTCAAAAAAAAAAAAAAAGAAAAGAAAAAATTTACTTCCTAAATAAACTATATTAAAAAAAAAAAAAAGCTGGGTGTGGTAGCACATGCCTATAGTTCCAGCTACTTGGAAGGCTGAGGCAGAAGGATCACCTAGCCCAGCAGGTCGAGGCTGCAGTGGCCATGAGGGTGCCACTGCACTGCAGCCTAGGTGACAGAGTAAGACTCCAACTCAAAACAAAAGAAATGCAAGTGGAAGCAAAATTAATGTGATAACTATGTAACAACTATTTTCTACTGGGTGTTATCTGGTTTATTCCATGAATGCCATTCTCATACTTCAGTCCAGTGCTAACAAGGCTTGCAATAAATGTTAAGGGTTACATCAATGTGCAGAGCACCATATCTGATGTTAACATCACCTGAACTTAAACGAAAAATGAGGTTACAAGTTTGAGACCAGCCCGAGCAACACAGTGAGATCCCCATCTCTACCAAAAAAAAAAAAAATTAAGCCAGGCTCAGTGGCTCAGCCTGTAATCCTGCGCTTTGGGAGGCTGAGGTTAGTGGATTGCCTGAGTCCACGGGTTCAAGACCTGCCTGGGCAACTTGGCGAGACCTCATCTCTACAACAAATCAAAAAATCAGCTGGGCATGGTAGCGCCGTGCCTGTAATTCCGGCTACTTGGAAGGCTGAGG
>NW_007259924.1:34987-39036 GCF_000164805.1 Carlito syrichta
CAAAAAAAAAAAAAAAAATTAGCCAGGCATGATGGCTTATGCCTATAGTACCAGCTACTCTGGAGGCTGAAGTGGGAAGACTGTTTGAGCCCAAGAGTTCAAGGCTGCATTGAGTAATGATAGCCCCACTGTACTCCAGCCTGGGTGACAAAGTAAGACCCTGACTCTAAAAAGAACAAAACAACACGAAGCTAGAAACTGATTTTCTGTATCTTCCAAGTTCTAAATGGGAAAAAGAAGTGTTGTGACCTACACAACATGCACTTTTCTTTTCTTTTGCTTCAGTGGACAATGGTAACATTTCATTTCTCATCGAAGCAGAGACATGATACTTTTAAGTCACAACATGATCTTAAAAAACACAATTTTTTGGGGGGGTTAGTTAAAGTCTCACTCTGTTGCCCAAGCTGGAGTACATGCAGTGGCATGTTCACGGCCACCAGTCTTGAACTGCTGGGCTCAGACGATCCTCCCACCTCAACCTTCCAAGTAGCTGAACTATAGGCCTGCACCACCATGCCTGGCTAATTTTTTGATTTTATTGTAGAGATGAGGTCTCGCCAAGTTGCCCAGGCTGGTCTTGAACCATGGGCTCAGGCAATTATATCACCTCTGCCTCCCAAAGTGCTGGGATTATAGGCATGAACCACCATACCTGGTCAAAAAAATAGAAATTTTAAAAACACATTTTTCCAGTCAAATCTAGAAGACTCAACTAACCTTTCTTTGCATTCACTAGATCAGAACCTAAAAGAAAAATTTCAAATTCAGTAATATCAGAGACTGGTTCAAATAAACTCTAGGTCGTTCAGTGGGCTAACACTCCCACTTAGAGGGCAGCTCTTACTCCTCAATGTATGAACATGACCCAAAGAAAAAAAACTTAGAGAAGATTCCAGTTTACAATAAAATACTTCGACCCCTTCTCTACAAATCTGTGCTCATATAACGTCAGCTTGTGCTCATGAAAGTTGGTTACTTGCTTAAATTCAGGCTACCATATTGGTAGGCTCTGAAAGACAGAGCAGCATACTACTTCTATACTAGCTTTTATACTGAACCACTATTAGCTCTGCGTAACTCAGAGAGAAAGAAAGGGAAGAAGAAAGGAAGGAGGCAAGAGATAAAGACACAGCTCACTGCAGTATGAGTACCAAAGAAAGGAATGAAGAAATAAACACAATGCAATGGTTGGCCAGAAGGAGATGGGCTACCAAGGATATTTTACCAGTAAAACGCAAAAATTAATTCCTCAGGAAGATCTAGCTTCTTGCATGTAAACTGCATGAAACAACAAAGACCAAGTAAACCTGCTGCTACACGTAATGGATACTTTTGGGTATGGATCTCATCACACCTGTACTATGATTCCTCCTGAATTCTTACTTGATGAACACAGTTAATGGCAAGGAACCTCGTGTCCCTTAAAGTAAAAAACATGTTTTTGTGGGAAAATTCCATTTAAGTGCTTTGATGAGATCACTTCTTACTCCAATCTGTGTGAACCCACCTTCTTTTAGTCAACAACAAACAGAAAGCAAGGAAGAGATTAGGATGTAGATGAGAAAAAATATTTTAGGTTAATTCCTGTGAATTCAGATGCTCATTAAAGTAGTCAAAGTATGTTTAGTGGATCAGTCAGAACATTCAGTTATACAGTTTTAAGCTTACTCATTCCAAAATAGGTTTTCTATAAAAAAGAGAAAACCCAACATTAAATGCCAAAATCAGAACTTAATGGTTTGACATCTACAACAGTATCACAATGACGGTGCTTGTAGTCAGCATTCCTACAAAGCTCTAAGAGGTCTGAAAGGGAGACCCTGTAGCAGATCTCTTCTTTCTACATTTTGCACATTATGTACCTCCAAAGCCAAGGCTGTCTTGTCGTAGGCATTAGGGACTCGCTTCTGGATAACCCTGGCATAAATGGGCCCATTCTGGAGGTTAGGGAGCGGAGTGTTGACGCTGGGTTGGGCATAGGGCCCGGGCTCCGGCCCACCCAATGGCTGTGGGTGGGAACCCTCCTGGTTACCTCCAATCAGAGTCGGTACTGAGGCGGAGGCAGGTCTATACTTCTCGACGTAAGGGACTGGAATCATCCCCCTCTTGCCTTCGCTGTCCTCTGCATTCCACCACTGCTCTTCAGGCTTATCCCGGATTCTCAGGATGTCTCCTTTCTTAAAGGGAAGATCTTCTTCATCATTCCCATTAAAGTCAAAGAGGGCTCGCACATACTCTGCCTCCTCCTGCCTGAGAATCACTCCACTACCCTGCCTGGATCTGGAAACTGGTTCTATCAACGTTGTAGTGTCCAAATAATGTATTTTGTAGAATTCCAGTAAAGCAGGCAATGAATCAAACTCTTGATCTCCTATTCGGAGTCTGGAGGGGCTCACCCCTGGAAAAAACAGAGCAGGGTGTTATTTAAAGGTGTACTATAATGGAGTTGAAATGCAAACTTTATTTTGGTATTTTAGAGACAGGATCTCACTATGTTGCCCAGGCTGGTCTCAAACTCCTGGGCTCAAGCAATTCTCCCACCTCAGACTTTCTAGGAGCAGGGACTATAGGTACCTGCCACTGCACCTGGCTGGAATGCAGATTTTAAGTATTCCCACACACATTTACTCAATATTTAATCAGTAAAAAAACTGGAAAAAATAACCTCTTCACAGCATACCAATATCATACTTTGAAACTGAAGTATACCCCGGGGAGAAAGATACCTATCACCACCAGCTCCAGAAAAGAAACAGAAGGCCAGGACAGACCAGGCCAGCAAGGACATGATCTCCAACTAGATCAAAGACAGTGAACATGGGGACTTTTTGCTCACTCTCCAAATATGTTCTGTTGCTAACCCATTTACAGAGGAGCATAAGGTTCAAGGTTTTGTTGCAATCTTTTCAACCTCAGAAATTGAGCAAGCTCTCTTTCTTCACAAGGCCCTGCAGCTGTTCCAGGAGGAGGTAGGGAGAGCTTAGTATTTACATTGAGCTCATACATTCATTCTCTTCACATCTAGAAAGTATGATTCCAAATAGGAAAAGCATTCTTACCACTCTTTAAAAAAAAAATAAACAAACAAAGATAGGATCTCACTCTGTCGCCCAGGGCAGAATGTAGTGGTACCTTCATAGTTCACTGCAGCCTTGAACTCCTGGGCTCAAGTGATCCTTCCGCCTCAGCCTCCTGAGTAGATGGAACTACAGGTATGTGCCATCACACCTGGCTAATTAAAAAAAAAAAAAAACTGCCAGGTGCAGTCACTCATGTCTGTCATCCCAGCACTTTGGGAGGCAGAGGCAGGCGGATTGCTTGAGTTCAGGAGTTTGAGACCAGCTTGGGCAACTTGGCAAGACCTCGTCTCTACAATAAATCAAGAAATTAGCTGGGCATGGTGGTCTGCGCCTGTAGTTCTAGCTACTTGGAAAGCTGAGGCGAAGGACCACCTAAGCCCAGTGGGTCGAGGTTGCAGTGGCCGTAAGTGTGCTACTGCACTCCAGCCTGGGAGACAGACTGAGACTCCAACTCAAACAAACAAACAAAAAATTTGTAGTGATGAGGTCTCACTATGTTACCCAGGCTCTCCCCAAACTCCTGGCCTCAAGTGATCCTCCTACCTTAGCCTCCCAAAGCACTAGAATTACAGGCGCGAGCTACTGTGCTTGGCCTATTATGATCATTTTTGTATTTATCTATCAATGAATTTTTAAATTACTTCCTTAGGATAGGCTCCTTGAAATACAATCACTTGGCTGGGCGCAGTCACTCAGTCTGTAATCCCAGCACTTTGGAAGGCCGAAGCGAGAGGATTGTCTGAGCCCGGGTGTTCAAGACCAGCCTGGGCAACTTGGTGAGACATTGTCTCCACAATAAATCACAAAAACAAGCTGGTTGTGGTGGCGTGCGTCTGTAGTTCCAGCTGTTTGGAAGGCTGTGGTGGAAGAATCACCTAAGTCCAGCAGGTAGAGGCTGCGGTGGCTGTGAGTGTGCCACTGCACTCCAGCCTGGGCAACAAAGAGTGAGACTCCCTACTCAAAAAA